>NC_139559.1:61240281-61297781 GCF_965112155.1 Podarcis liolepis
GTCAGCAACTCCCACCCCACCCCAAATTTCCACTCATGGGACTTATGTATAAATAGGATGGCAACCGGGTTCGCGTCTCCGCTCCTCCACATGCAGCTGCTGGGTGACCTTGGGCCAGTCACACTTCTCTGAAGTCTCTCAGCCCCACTCACCTCACAGAGTGTTTGTTGTGGGGGAGGAAGGGAAAGGAGAATGTTAGCTGCTTTGAGACTCCTTAAAGGGAGTGAAAGGAGGGATATCAAATCCAAACTCTTCTTCTTCTTCTTCAATCCTCTGGCAACATGATGGGTCATAGTGCATTTCAAGCATCTGATTATCCAAGCTCAGTATTCAAATAATGCTGAGAGGGGAGCAAGTCTCACAAAGTGATACACTCTTCATTGCCTTGCTTTTTAGATAGTTTTATCAGGATATGGAAATAAAAAGCATGCATACATGAGCAATCACAGTTTTCTGCAAAATCTATTTCTCATGATGTTTTGTGCTGTAGAGCATCTTAGATCATTTATTTCCTAGGTCCAGTAAGCACCCGAATCTATACCTTTATAGATAGTAGTATATTGTATATTGGGTGTACTTGGTGATGACAAAATTTAGCAGATATTAATTACTGTTGAATCTTAGCTAGTAAACATTACAGACGTATGTGCAGGGCTGGCCCAAACAGTGTTGGTGGCTAAGGCAGACAAGGTGGCATCTCCCCTCCATTTGAGATACTGAAGGTAACTGGGCTGGTAGATGAATTTTACTTAGTGACTAGTGATGAGCTTGTATCCTCCATAAACACATGAGGGCAGCAGTCAGGGGGCTCAGGGAAGACTAGTTCTGGTTTTCCACATCTTCTCTTCAGTATCTGCTTCCTGAGGTATCTTGCTCACTCTGTGTAATGGTAGGGTTCTCCTTGCCTATGTGTTTGTGGAACACACCAGCAGAGGAAACAAAATGGCATACTGAATCTGTTTTTATATGTCACAAAGCAACACCCAAGCATGCAGTGGTAGTCACTGATAATCAGCTTTTTTCATGGTGGCCATACATCCTTTTAAGACAGGGATAGGGAAGACATGGATCTCCAAATGTTTTTAGACACTAATTTCCAATAGCCCCCGCCAGTATGGCTAGGAGTGATGGTAGCTGTAGCCCAATAACATATGGAGGGTTACAGGTTTCCCATCCCTGTTTGAACATTATAGAAATGCTGTGTTTGGCTGTTACTAACAGCACCTCTAATTTAACTTGCTAGATGCCATTAGATCAAATCCACAAACTGGACTTTTGGCAAGTATATTTAGCAAATATAATGCATGCTGAAACATTCTGCATACTTTTGATAATTTGTCTGTTTCTCCTCCCTTAATACCATGTTAATTAAGTGCCGATCCTGCTCAGATAGTTGGATAGATGATGGAGATGAGAACCTTGCCTCTATTTGTTGTTGTGGGGGAAAGGGCATAATCTTCCTAGGGTGGTTTCTACTTTTAGTAAACTTTGTGTGACAATGGGCATGCCAGAAAGAGTTTAAAATAATAAAAATTTGAAAGAAAATAATAAAATAAAACACACAACTCCTTAAAACTGCCAAGATTTTCAGAGGTTAGGCAGTACGATCTCATTAGCAGATGTCATAGGCACTGTCTCATCAAGTGTCTGTGATAGTCATACAGTTGCCTTATACCAAATGATTTGGTGCCAGCT
Source organism: Podarcis liolepis (assembly GCF_965112155.1). Lineage (NCBI taxonomy): Eukaryota > Metazoa > Chordata > Lepidosauria > Squamata > Lacertidae > Podarcis > Podarcis liolepis. The sequence continues at coordinate 61,241,977 of NC_139559.1, forward strand.
GCAGCAATAGCTGAAGGGAGAAATGCATTTAAGTAGCAACTTTGAATCCCATTCTTCTTACTGCTAAAAAATGATGGCACAACTAGGACAAAATATGTCTCTGGGACCATGATGGTGGAGGGAAGATCCATAGCTCTCACAAACAAAATAATGTGGACACGGCCTAACTCAACTTTTTCGGGCGGCAACGGGGTGGGCATTCAAAGTCCCAATATCTCAGGCTGCCAATTTTTTAAAAATAAAAAACCCCTGCCTTTGCTTGCACAGTGAGTTTTTAACTTTAATTATGGCTCCACACTCTGAGCAATCCAAATGGCACTGACTGTCAGATTTATACTGTGCTACAGATTTCTCCAGAACAGCTAATAAGAGAACCAACAATTGTAGCAATGTGAAGCACATTTCCCCCATTCCCTCCTGGAGTTGGAAGAAAAATATTTAAGATACTGGAATAAAAATGTGAATGATCATTAAAATTTGTGGAGTATGTATTTATTCCTCATAAAAAAAAGAGTATGCATTGCTATTGGGCACCGCAAGGCTGCTCCATAAAGAAATGGCTTCTTCTCTGGGTATTTGGCATTTTTCTTATGGAACTTTGCCACCAAATCTGGAACTGCAATGATTGTATTCTTCCATGCATCACAGGCAGTTGAATTTAAGCAGGAATTAAGAAGGTAAGTGGCATTATTGCTTCAGCAATTTATAGGAAATGCTTCAAATGACACCTGGAATTACTGCATAAGAATCAAGGGCAGAATATTCATGTAAACTTTTGATTATAAGTATAAATTGGCTGTCTAGAAAGGCAATTCATAAAGTGTTGCAATGCATGTTTCCAGTCCTGGAAGTAGTGGGTAGACTGGGACTGGAGGCTACTGGGGTGGGCATTTGATATCTAAAGATTAGTCCAAATATGGTTTTTGACCTAATGGTTGATTCACAATGTCTACATGGAGTCTTCTGCTTCACTTCAGTGCTTGTTTTCTTACAATGACCATTCCTTAAGTTCATCCAGAACTTTCTTCTTGACGGGACGAGTCATGGGAAAACATTATCTTGGCATTCATCCTAAATTTTAAATAACAAATTCTTTGAGTGGCTGGGGAAACTCAGCCAGATGGGCGGCGTATAAATAATAAATTATTATTATTATTATTATTATTAAACTTCTAGGGTATTCTTTTGTAGACACTAATGGGCATGGTCTCACTCTCTAGATCTGGGGTATCCAATGTGGTGTTGTCTAGATGTTGTTTGTGTACAAGAGTCATCTGCCCTAGCCAGTATTGCTACAAGTCAGGCATGGTAGGGCTTCCAGTCCACAACACCTGACAACATCTTGGTTATTCCTCCTCTAGACCATTATATTACAGCACAAGAAAACTGAATGGGCACAAAGTACCCAGGTCAAACCATAGCATCTTGAGTGTCTAATTGTTTTGTGTTGGGAGAAGTTAATAAGTTATAACATAGACAGAGGCAGGCAAAATTTAGATATAGGGCCATATTCAACCAACTTGCTGCAGTAGTGGAGCCAGAACAAGGTTTCCCGCCTGGCGGCATTGCCCTCCCCTGTACCCCCTGCCCAAATCTGCCCCAGATGGTTGGAAGGACTTACTAATTTTTGACTTTCTGAAACCTGAGGAAACTTCCATGGGTGCAACAGAACTTCCTGTTCATTTTCTGCCCCATCCAACCACCCATGTGCCCTAAAAATCAGTTTCGGGGAGTTGGGGAACCCTCCATAGCAGATTTTGCAGGTATGCAGGGGAGGAGAGGAAACAGAAATTCTGTTGTGCAAGTGGGACCCTTTCAGTTTGGTGTGGAGATAACCCTAGTTTTGCATAACCCATCACTTGACTACAGATACAAAACCTCCTGTTTGAAAACTAAATGGCATCTCAAAACAAGAGGCAACACCTCATTCTCCTTAGATATTTGGGACGAAGCTGCTGCTTGATCTACTTATGTTCCTCAATAATAGTTAGCACTGAGATTGAAACTAAAAAGGAAACAAAATCTTTAGAATCTCAGCATGAGATTCATATAGATCTTTATTTTCATGGCAAAGTTTTTGCAGAGTGGTTTTGCCGGTTGGCCTCATATTTATGACAGAAGTGCTGCAACATCTGAGGAAACAACGAATTCACAATGGGCAGGCCCCAAAGTGCTATAATGCTTAGTTTGGGTGAGCACATTTTAGAAAGGATGAAAATAAACTAAGAATTATTCCAGTAGGAAAGCAATAAAAATAATAAAAGGTTTGCCGTGTATGATATATGAGGAAAGGCTAAAATAATTGAGCATGTTTAGTGTAGATCAGGTTGGACAATTCAAATCATGTTGGGGCCCCCTGATGTATTATTAACTCAACAGAGCCACTTTGGTACGTTACCTGTGGAAAAGCATTTACCCTACAATTCTTATTATTTTCTTTCTAACTTCTTCTCAACTAATGCCATTTTTCTTTCAGAACCCCAAAGCATTCTCTCTCTTCTTTCTCTTTATGCCTTCTGTTCTATTAGCCCCATTTTTTCTCTCCCCCCAATCTATCTTTCTGCAATCCCCCTTCCTTCTCCTTTCAGTCTCTTTCCACCCTGCACTGTTTTCACCAACAACAACTGCACACACGGCTTTCACTCTCCCACCAATTCACATGCAAGGGAGTCTCCTTGCATGTGGGCCAATAGCATAGCTGACTAGCTGTAAACCCATAAGGCGGGTGGGTTTAAGTAAGTTGTTTAAGTCACACATGTTTAAAATTTAATTTTTAAAAAAATGGAATTGGTGAAGTCTGGAAAGAGAGTTGGTATTCCACTTTCAGCTCAAAGCAGAACAGAAATAATTTGGTGCTACTAAGGGTGGATCTACACACAGGACAAAAACACTATAAGTAAGTCAGAAATTAGATCATTATAACAAAAGGGAAAAAATCCCTATAGAAAATTGTGTTGTAAAATTGCCTGCTCTCTGTCGCCATCTGGTGTTGCATGTTTATAGCACACTCAAATTGCTGTTTCTTTACTAATGTAGCTGAGTCTTAAATCATCCATTTCTGGAAGGACCTTTTATGTGTTTCTTGTCTGGTGGAGTTTTTCTCTGTGTTTACACAAAGAACAGCAAAACAGTGCCCACCTTAAGAGCAACGTTTGGGAACACTGATGAGTCTACTCTTCATTGAGACCCTTTAGATCCATAACTATGCCAAAGCATAGAATGCTAGTGTAGCTAACAGCTGTGGCCATCCTTTGCACAGTTATAACTACCACAACTTCATGTGATGGAACTGTAGGATTCCCTATTACACCTTCATAGTTGCGGAGTTAAGAATTCTTGTTTTCATCCCATGTCTGTTTCAGCTGGGAAAGTTGCATCACACCCATACAAAATATTTGTTGACCACATGATTTGCTTTGTGTTTTAAACTAGGGAAATGTGCAAAATTTTACCCATGCTGCAGCACTGATTTTTAAAAACTGTTTTTTAAACCAAGCTATACCAGGTTAATTCCCTACTATATTTGTTGTGCCAACAGAAAATGTGCAAGACAACAACAAATTTCTATCCAAAGTGTTAGGGATGCTCAGATATCTTTCCCCCCAACAAAAAAATGTATATAAAGGTGCTAGAGGCTTGTTGAATCTTGACAGTGCCACACATTTGAAAATTACAGTGTGGATTTGTGAGTCCCTGTTTTTATTATTTCTTTCTAACCTAGTAAAAATGTACATCTTATAACCCATGAGCCATAAGGAAAGGCCTAGCTAAGTGAAAGTATTTGATTCCCCCCCCCCAGCTTAAAAATTGGTTTTTCCCAGCATTTTCCAGAGTCTGGAGACTGGACCTATTTCTTTTATTTATACCAGTCCTTAATGCAAAAGGGAAATAAAATTGCATTTAAGGGCTATGAATATATTGGGGGTAATGTGACAGTGTAAGAATGGTATAATTTAAGTATTCTGGCATGGCAAAATAGAACTGAATCATTTTGCCTATTATCTTCTAAAAGTTATTGAAAATGATATGAAATATATTCTGTAGCACATGCAAAAAATAGCCAAGTTTTTTTTTTAATGCAATTTTGTCGGCCGTTTGTTCATTCGCTATCCATTCATCCATTTTCACGTTGTGAAGGCTTTCTATTATGAAACATTTCATGAAAAAAAACGAAGGCAAAAAAAGTATACTACTTCTTTAAAATATATTGCAAGAATCCTCATTTCCAGATTTTTATTGCTGTACTAGCTGGTATTCTTGCATGCAGTTTTGTAATTTATTCTGAACATTCCACTTAAACCTTTTTTCAATAGCATGATTTTATTAGAGTCAGCTCACTGGACTTTCCCAAAAAGGTATTTAAGATCAAATAAAACCAGTGCTTGGAAAAATATCATTACAATATGAAAGCAGTTACAAAAACATTAGTACTGCAAAGTTTTATTTCAAATGGCTGAGCCTGCTGTACCCCAGGTTATTGCAGTTCTAGTTCCTCAGACACACTCACTGGAAAAATGAGGAAAACTGTCATCTTCGCACTTTTTGCCTTTTTTTCAGAAAAAAATATCCAATTTCAAGGGAGATGGATTTTTTTCCAGGTGCTATTCATGAGGAGAGCAGTAAATGCATTCTTCTCATTCATAGATTCTTTGCTAAGCAAATGAGCAATTTTATTCTTACTTACTTTGTCAATTACATGAGAATTGCCCTTGTTTTGAATGATTCCCCTTGAGTGAAGATAAGCTGAAAATTGATTTCTCCTCAGCTCAAGTTCTAGCCAATAAGACAGGACTAGAGGCTTGGTTTGGTGGGACCATCTTGAAGCAGCTGCCCTCCTCACAGTCTTTGTATTCATTTATTTAAAACATTTCTGTTCCACCTTTCCATAAAAATGCTCAAGGAAGCTCATGAATTAACAAATAATAAAACAAACTACAAATTACAATCACAATAAAACCATAAAATGGCAGGCCACAAAAATTAAGAAAAAGCCAGAAGACAGAAAACTCAGCAGATCAAAATTTTAGGAGGTTGTTTACTTTCTTGGGCTCCATGATCACTGCAGATAGTGATAGCAGCCATGAAATTAAAAGACGCCTGCTTCTTGGGAGAAAAACAATGACAAACCTAGGCAGCATCTTAAAAAGTAGAGACATCACCTTGCCAACAAAGGTCCGTATAGTAAAAGCTATGGTTTTCCCAGTAGTGATGTATGGAAGTGAGAGCTGGACCATAAAGAAGGCTGGTCGCCAAAGAATTGATGGTTTTGAATTATGGTGCTGAAGGAGACTCTTGAGAGTCCCATGGACTGCAAGAAGAACAAACCTCTCCGTTCTTAAAGAAATCAGCCCTGAGTGCTCACTGGAAGGACATATCGTGAAGCTGAGGCTCCAATACTTTGGCCACCTCATGAGAAGAGAAGACTCCCTGGAAAAGACCGTGAAGTTGGGAAAGATGGAGGGCACAAGGAGAAGGGGATGACAGAGGACGAGATGGTTGGACAGTGTTCTCGAAGCTACAAACATGAGTCTGCTTGGCGTGCTCTGGTCCATGGGGTTACGAAGAGTCGGACACGACTAAACGACTAAACAACAACAACAACAACAGATCAAATCTCTGATGGAACCACTAAGTCTTTAGGCTAACAGTGAGAAAGTAAGACAGGCCTCCCTAGGAATAAAGTTTCAAAGCGTAGGTGTGGCACACCTCAGAAGACCTTCCTCCATCCCAGCCAAACACAAGACCCAAGGACAGCATCCTTTGTAGTGAGGACCTTAGTGAGCAGGTCTTTGAGATAACCTGGTTCTAAACCACTTAGAGCTTTATAGCTCATTGTTTGGTGTCACAAACCAACCAACTTGTTACCTTCAGATACCTGTTTACATCATCGTGCCAATGCATATGCTATATTCCAGGCACGTCCAACAGGTAGATTGTGACGCCTGTGGTAGATCACTGGTAGATCAGTGGCTCCCCTAAAAAAAGTTCAACATTTGTGCCCTGCACTCCCCCAAAACGGGGCTTTCCTCCTCCCTAAAAAAAAGCTCAACGCTCAACAACTTTGACCTTAACCCCCCAAAAGGGGGTAGATCACTGCCAGTTTTAAACTTTGTGAGTAGATTGCAGTCTCTTGGGAGTTAGCCACCCCAGCTATATTCTACTACAGGAGAATGGTTGCAGGAACAAAGAGTGCTTTAAGAACAGAATATATTTAGGAAATATTTCTTAGAAGGCCTTTTTAAAAAAAAATTCCAGAAGCTTGGTTTAGAATAAACTGAGATCTCAGTCATTATCTATGACTGCTCACATGACTGCCCTTTCCACCTCACCTTTGATCTTGGGTTCGCTCCCCTCTGGACATAAGGCCACAACAACTGGATATAGGAAGCCATGCTGCAAATACTCTAGTCCCCTAAAAGGTGCCTTGTAGTTTTCTCCCTCTCTTCACACTTTGGATTTGACTGATTACGCTATTTGGAGTTGGAAAGAATTCTCCCTTAAGTCAGATTAGTTAGTTATAATGTGTACCTGAGCTTTCTAGCCTGTGGCCCCTGAAACTATCTCCTCCTTTCACACCTGTCTGCATTGCCTCTGCTCTCTGTTTGCATCAAACTCCAATCTGGATTAGGTTGCTTCTGGAAACTGGTAGACAGAAAGGCCTGGTTTTTAGTAGGATGTTGGACTTATTTAATCTTGTACAAACATTTCCTTTATTTCTAGCTCCCACCCCCCACAAACACCTTTAACCAACCAAACATGGCTTAAAACAAAGGCTCCTGAAATATATCCAACAGATATAATTCTTTTCTTTTCCTGATTAACTGCCTACGACTGTAATCTTACTCTTGTCATGCTTATTTGGTAGTAAACCATGCAGGCATAATCCTGCACCACAGAATTTAATGGGTGTTTTACCGCAAAGCAGAATCTCTTATTTTAGGATGCTATGCCATTTTATCATAAGAGCTCGGTGCTGTTGAGTTCTGCAATTGGTGGACATTGTTGTGTTTGAAAGATGTCTCTGTTACAACTCTGTTAAATCACAAGCAAGAAAGTGTTCAACAAACCTCTGTATTCCTGAATCATAAATGGTTGTGTTCACTTAAGTATCTAAGGCTTAGACATTAGGAAGTGAACCTGGTTAATGGGGGTGGGGGTGGTGAGAGAGTCAAATACTCATCTCCCCTCTTCAGTTTTTACAAGTATTGCATCCTCTCCCATTGGAAATTATAGTTGGTGTTTCCAGCTGTATATATTAGAATTATAATTACAGTCAATTAGTTCAGCCAATCCATTCCTTGGAATATAGATAGATGCCAATTTTTCTTTGGAAATTTCATTTCCAGAAATACGTGTTCAAAATCACAAGAAAAGACAACATAATCATGCAGGAAATCTAGAGGAAATGGAACTTAGACACGAAGGCTATAATTCTATGCACACTTGCTATTGAACTCAGTCAGACTTCATGGAGAAATCCTGCAAAGATTCACACTGTACATTTAATTCAGTTACTACCTTCACAAATCGAAATATATATATAATTTAAATAAGTTTTCCTTTAAACAGATTCATAGAACTTGTGCAGGGTGACAAAGGAAAATCTCCTTGGCTTACAATCCCACAGTTAGATCAAAGATATTCTGGGTTTTGAATTGTCAGGAACCCGTTCTTTCAATGAAAACACCATTGACACAATTTGTACCAACGTGCCAGGATATCAACTCAGTGTTTGTATAGTATTTATGTATTTTCCTTGTGTTAATCCTGCATGTTTGCTGCAGTAAAAAAAATAAAATTTTAAAACCCCAAATGAATTTTCAGTATTGTCTTAACATCTAATAGCACAATCCCCACCATGTTTATTCAGAAACAATGTCTACTGAATTCATTGGAGCTTACTACCAAGTAAGTGAGGTTAAGGTTGCAACTTCATATATGATATGATGTTTTAGGCTGCAATCCTATACACATAGGATTTCCTGCCCTTTCTTCTGAATAGACATAAATAGGCTTGCATGGTTAAAACCAAAAAATTAAAAAAAATATTGTCAAACATGGTCAATTGTAAAATGATTTGCATTTTTAGTCAGGTTCTACTGTTCCAGCCTACTTTTATCTTTTTAAACATGCATGCTGTATACCAAACCTTCATCAACACCCTTAAATCCTGAAGAATAGGCTCTATATGAGGATTTTAAAATCCTCTCTTTGCGGGTTCCTCTTCATATGACTTTTCTAAGTAGAAATATGCTTAAAAAGTAAGGTCTTTATTGCTTCTTAAAAGGTGCAGTACTCTGTGATAAATTCTCATATTTTGACTGTTAATATGTTTGAATGAAAATTATTTATACATTTTGGTGAGGTTGAGTGGTTTTCATTTGATTGCTGCTTCTGGAAATGAAAGCAGAGTAGCAAGAAATTTACATGTCATGCTGTGATGTATATCCAGATTATGAGATGATTGCGCAGTAGATGAACACCAAGTAAAATCATTTGCATCAAACTGTGACAACTGCAATTCCTGACAAGGCCTCTTAGTTTTTTGGGCTATTATCATCGTACAAGAATATAATCTATTGACAGCCGGGCTGTTTAATACATTTAAAGGCAGACAGTGGAAGAAATCTTAACTGTTTTCATTCGCCACTGCACAAGGGTGCAGATCAAAAGTGAATTATATTTAACAATATGCATGTATGATGATAAGATGCACGGCATTCATCAACCTGTTTAGTCATGGTTAAGCTGAGATGGGGAAGATCCAATATTACTGCCATATGTGGTCTGAAATAGAGACGTGAGACTGAAAATTGTATTATTGCCCAGTAGAAGTGAACAAACAGGAGAAGACATTCTTTCTTAATCTTCACCCCCGCCTCACCAGCTAGCCCCACCCCCTCAGTGTGTAAAGGTGAAAAGCTGCCTTTATTTCAACATATCCAAGTGTTCAACCTTTGATACACACATGCAAGAACATTCTCTATTTTTAAAAATGGTCCAGTGTTCACTGCAGGACCAAGCTCAGGTATTTTGCAGCCCAAGGCAAAGAACAAGATGCCCTCCCCATCCCTAGTTGCATTCAATAATGTTCTACAAGTAGGAAGCAAATGTTGCCCTAAGGAGGAAACTACATTACCAAAGTGTGCAGGGCTTTGATACATTTTGGCAGTCCTTTTTTCCCTTAAAAATTTTTTTAGGGGTACTCTCATTTTCCTGCTCATATTGAAATACTGCCCCTCAATGAGGCCAAACTTAGATTCACAACATGTATAGGGGTATGCATACCCTGCCCCCTCCCAAAATAGAACTGCATTTTGGAGAATCTACTTTACTCCCTGTAGTAAAGGTAAAAAGGTAAAGGGCCCCTGGACGGTTAAGTCCAGGCAAAGGCGACTATGGGGTTGTGGCGCTCATCTCGCTTTCAGGCCAAGGAAGCCAGCGTTTGTCCACAGACAGTTTTCCGGGTCATGTGGCCAGCATGACTAAACCGCTTCTGGCGCACAGAGGACCGTGACAAGTGCCAGAGCGCATGGAAACGGTGTTTACCTTCCCGCCGGAGCGGTACCTATTTATCTACTTGCACTGGTGTGCTTTTGAACTGCTAGGTTGGCAGGAGCTGGGACAGAGCAATGGGAGCTCACCCGTCGCGGGGATTTGAACCACCGACCTTTCCGATCAGCAAAACCAAGAGACTCAGTGGTTTAGACCACAGCGCCACCCCGTAGTAATGGGCAATGATGGAGCTGAACATTGTCTGCGGTTATTATGAACTGGAGCTACAACTCCACCCTTCAGCTTGTCCTCATTGTTACTTTCTTTGTCATATACAGTTGTGCTTTAAGCCATTCTTCAATAAACAGCCTCTCTTTCTGGGTCTACAAAGCTAGTAGCAATGTCTTTAAAAAGAGCTTAATTCTACCCCTACTACCCATTGTTTTGTTATTGGTATACTGAAATTTTGCGTTAAAAAAGAAATTTTACCCCCACTACCCTGAATTCCGTGGGACGTGGGTGGTGCTGTGGGTTAAACCACAGAGCCTAGGGCTTGCCGATCAGAAGGTCGGCGGTTCGAATCCCCGCGACAGGGTGAGCTCCCATTGCTCGGTCCCTACTCCTGCCAACGTAGCAGTTTGAAAGCACGTCAAAGTGCAAGTAGATAAATAGGTACAGCTCCGGTGGGAAGGTAAACGGCGTTTCTGTGCCGGCTCCCTCAGCCAATAAAGCGAGATGAGCGCCGCAACCCCAGAGTCGGCAGCGACTGGACCCAATGGTCAGGGGTCCCTTTACCTTTACCTTTACCCTGAATTCCACATCTCCATGCTAACTAGACTGTTAGGTGACTTACTTCCACACTGGCAGCTTCTCCACCACAACATGCCCCACAACCATACCTGGAAATAGTGAGCTAGCTTGGAGGGGCTTAGGGCAGCCCTTGCAGCATACACTTATATAGTACAGTGGTACCTTGGTTTAAGAACAGCTTAGTTTATGAACAACTTGGATTAAGAAAGCTGCAAACCCGGAAGTAGGTGTTTTGGTTTGTGAACTTTGCCTTGGAAGCAGAACAAGTTTCACTTCCTGTTGAGTGTGTTCCATTTGTAAATTGAGTCCCCCGCTGCTATGGGAAAGCATGCCTTGGTTTAAGAACGCTTTGGTTTAAGAACAGACTTCTGGAACGGATTAAGTTCATAAACCAAGGTACCACTGTATACACTGCTCCATCTTCCAACAAAGGGGAATAGCGGGGTCCTCCGGAAGGAGCACTGTTGCTGCTGCCTCTCCTGCTCCCCACAAGCATCTGCTTCCTGAGGTTGGGACAACAGAAAAAGTTGGCGATGTTTCAGAAAACCTGAACTCTGCCAGTGGCTGAAAGGGAAGAACACACTTAAGAGTTCACTCCAAATTCTTCCTTTTCAGTTTGGCCCTGTGGGTTTACTTGTCCTGTGCCTGGCATCAGGTGATGGACAGGTGGGTGTGGTTGCAGCCAAATCACACCACGGGCCAAATAGGGAAGGCTTGGTGGTGGAGAAGCCAGAGGTTCCCAACCACTGCTATAGACTCAAAGGCAACTTGTTCTCTGAGCGTTCCCCTGATGCAGACAAACAGCAGCATCTACACACAAGAAGGAGGCATCAGTAGCGTTGGAGAAACCCCACAGTTTAGAGAGGTATTAAAAAGAAAGAAAGAAAACCTTTAGAAAGAAGCCCTAAGGGGAGAAACCCTCAGAAGAGCTTGATAAAGTGGGTGCATGCTGCCCTGCAACATTTTGTTATAGTTCTCAGTTGTATTCTTTTCTTTCACTGATCATTATCAGTCTGCTCAGCTGGCCCATTAGGGCTGATTAGAAAGTGCATTGAAATTACCTGAAGCTTTCCCATTAACTCAAATGATTTTGTTTCATGAGTCCAGCAACATATCCAGGTGATTAATAATATTAATAATCTGTTATTGTTTTGTTAAATTCATTAGGTTTCAATTAGGTCTCATTACCCATGAGCTTGGTTTAAGGCAGCAGTAATGGAACATATTCTTTCAAAAACACCAGGTATGCAATGCTTCAGCTAATGTCTGTCTGTCTGTCTGTCTGTCTCTCTCTCTCTCTCTGATTTCTAGACCATTTGCAATGTGAAACTCTTAATGCTGTTGAAGACGCTTTCACGCCTGCTCCTTCAATCCAATGTGATGCTGTCAATGGACACGGCATCATTACCACCCAATATCTAGCAGTATAAGAATGTTTGCTTATGCCCACCTTTCTCTAGATTGTATTAATGGGCTTTCCTCTGACTCACTTTCTCAACAAGCTTATGGGGAACTGGTGCCTCAATGGGCCACATGCCATTTCCATTAATAGTAAACCGTTTCCTCATCTTGAATAAGCCAATTCGGTTAAGAAGAGCATTGGGTATGAGTAGAGTGCGCTATAATGAGAAGTTGGTAGATGCTAAAAGACTCCTTAATGGGAAGACGTAATAGAAGAAGGTATAATATGAACAACGGTAGCTTCTGGAAGCCAAGACTGGGGAACCTGGAGGAAAATGCAGTTTTTAGAAGTAGATCACAGCTTGTGAGCAAGAGGAGTGAGTTTTACCTCTCTTTGGAGACAATGAATTATCTTTCTCTTGCACTATTTGAGATAGCAAGATAACCTCTAAAATGTGCAGCATTCCAAGCTCATGCACAGATGTATCTGGAGGTCTTTCCAAGTGTCACTTTACTGTGCATTTATGATGCTTTGTGCTCATGATGGTATCAGGGTGGTTATTTGCAATCCTGTTTTTAATACTGTTTGAGTGGACCTATCTGCTCTGTTTTCTACTTCCTGCTGAAATCTTGTAACTTTTTATACCATACATGTTTCAGTTTCCTTTTTGCCCGCTTTCGTTGCACTACAGTGCAAGAATGCCCCTCCAGATGGCAACATTGCAGGAATAATGGTGAAGCATCGCAGAACAACTAATGAAGTGGAATGGCTTGTGGATGTTGTTGTTGTTTAGTCGTTTAGTCATGTCCGACTCTTTGTGACCCCATGGAGCAGAGCACGCCAGGCACTCCTCTCTTCCACTGCCTCCCGCAGTTTGGTCAAACTCATGTTAGTAGCTTAGAAAACACTTTCTAACCATCTCTTCTTCTTTCGTCCCCTTCTCCTTGTGCCCTCAATCTTTCCCAACATCAGGGTTTTTTTCAGGGAGTCTTCTCTTCTCATGATGGTGGCCAAAGGATTGGAGCCTCAGCTTCACGATCTGTCCTTCCAGTGAGCACTCAGGACTGATTTCCTTCAGAATGGATAGGTTTGATCTTCTTGCAGTCCATGGGACTTTCAAGATTGTGGATAGTCCAGTTTAAATCTACAACTAACACACCAAATGTTTAGTCACTAACCAGGCTCATGGTCTCTTTAAGTGCCTTGAGTACAGTGCTGGGAGGTGATGTTTGGTGGGGAGAGATTGAGCAATGTCAAAAATGTGAGTGCATGTGGGGCATGAGAGATGGGAAACTGACTGAGGGAGGAGACCCAGGAGAGAGTTGGGAGAGAAGATTGCCACAAGTTAGAGGTGTGGCTGATAGCCAATGCATGTAAATTAGTTGTGGTGAACCTCTAAGGATTTCCTCCCCACACACCTTTTGTATACAGTGGTACCTCGGGTTACATACGCTTCAGGTTACAGACTCCGCTAACCCAGAAATAGTACCTCAGGTTAAGAACTTTGCTTCAGGATGAGAACAGAAATCGTGCTCTGGCGGTGCGGCAGCAACAGGAGGCCCCATTAGCTAAAGTGGTGCTTCAGGTTAAGAACAGTTTCTGGTTAAGAATGGACCTCCGGAACAAATTAAGTAATTAACCCGAGGTACCACTGTACCATCATTTAATTTCTGTGTTAGACATTACAGTGGTACCTCTGGATGCGAACAGGATCCGTTCTGAAGCCCCGTTCGCATCCTGAGTAGAACGTTTCACCGCTTCTGCACATGTGTGTGATGTCATTTTGAGCGTCTGCGCATGTGCGAGCGGCGAAACCTGGAAGTAACACACTCCATTACTTCCAGGTCTCTGCGGAGCATAACCTGAAAATGCTCAACCTGAAGCATATTTAACCCGAGGTATGACTGTATTCTCTCTCCTGTATAGCTTTAAACTGCTAAAATAGGTTAGTTGATTTGTATTGCTTTATGCACTGATTTTTGAATTGCTATTGTTGTTCATTTGGGATGTTGTAAGCCACTTCAGGCACAATTTTGTGGAAAAGTGGCATTCAAATAAACAGATGGTGATGTCCGCCAGAAATGGCAGACCTGTTCTCTGAAGCTATGCATGCATTTAGATTTCTTTATTCATTTGGAGCATTTCCTCCCCCTCCTCAACAAAGAAAAAAATCACACAGCTGCTGATACCCCTACTCTACAATAGCCTTGCTTCCTGAGGCCACAAAACTTGGAACAGTTTGTGGATTGAAGGAGCAGACATGAAACCGTACATTGTGGGAACAGGCATGGAAATAAATGTTACTGATAACTTTGTTTTCCAAGCAAAGTGCATTTTTGTGGTAGATGAATATTTTCAATTTTTATTAAATATGTCAAAATATTTAAAATACTCACATCCAAGTCCTAATGTGGCACTTGTTTCCTATCAGTATGTTAACATCTCTGCACTACAGAAATCAGGCTATACCTCTAAAGCCGAAATGGCAAGTCCAGCTTTCTTGAGTGAATAATATATTGCAAGGTTATGTGAAGTTCGTGCTTCTAGGTTTTTTACTTTGCATCTCACTTCCCTCCTGCTTCTGAGTCCTGAGAGGTGGCTGACTGGCTTGTGGGCAGGTATTAGGCAAAGGTGAATGAATGGCAAGCAAGTGACAGAATGACAAGTTTCATCTCTTCCCCCACTCTCCGCACTGTGAAAGTGATTTTTACCATTCCCTTTATTAGTGAAGTTTCCTTTCTCTCCCACTTTTTGTGATCTCTCCTTTTGTGTGATCACACTGATGTAACATTTCCTCCTGTAGGCCTGTCCTTAGAACTTTATTGCTCTTTTGTTCTGCTTCCTCTTTCACTCTCATATATAATCAGTCCATAAAAAATATCTCGGGTTTGACCAAAGTCACCCACAAAACTACAGTGGTGGGGGAGAGTTTGGGATATTTTAGCGGTGGAGAAGACGACTCACCAAATTAAAGCACCACTCAAGCATCTGAGCCCCACTGACTTCTTCATCCAATATGGTCACCTTTCCTGGAAGATTTCTGCTCTGCTATTGTTGTTGTTTAGTCGTCTAGTCGTGTCCGACTCTTCGTGACCCCATGGACCAGAGCACGCCAGGCACTCCTGTCTTCCACTGCCTCCCGCAGTTTGGTCAGACTCATGTTTGTAGCTTCAAGAACACTGTCCAACCAGCTCTGCTATTAGAACTCTATTAAAATACAAAGCAATGTTTATTTATCTAAGTTCAAGGTATGATATTTTGCCAGCATGATTAAGTTATTGGAAAAGATCAAGACTGCAGTCCTGACTCCTTCAGAATGGCAGGAGGGGTTTAGATTAGGTTTAAGATAAGGCTGCTATACATCCAGGATTTCCCAGGCATATCCAGGATTCGTCCGTCGGTGTATAAGCTCGCTTTGCCCCATTATGCCACATAGCACCCCCTTCTACCCCTTCCCCCGTTTCCACTTCTGGGTCACCATAATGTGCGTGGTCACAGTCACGCATCAATTGGACAAGTGTCCATTGGTCGTTGCCTGTATTTGCTGAATCTACTTGCCTGATTTTGTGAAATTGGTTTGTTACTGGCGTGTATCATGCATGAGTACCTGTTGTCTGGCTAGTCATTTTTGTTATATGTGTTATCTAAGTTCCTCTCTGGGCATTTGGAAGTGGTGCAGTCCCAGAAAGACGGAACCACATCCCTGCCCCCGCCCCCGAACTTGAGATATCACGAATATCAACACTTAACAACAAATAAGTAATTACCGTTGTTTATCACTTCTGTGGTTATTTTCTCTGCACAAAGTGCCGTGCAATTCAATTGTATGCAAGCTTACTCAGAGAAGTGAGACCTACAGTGCTGAACTGGATTAACGCCTCACTAAATTAGCATGGAATTGGACTATTCCTATATGGATTTTCCTCACAGCCATCTTGTGAAATAGTTAAATAAGCTGAATACTCAGCTGAGTCCATTAGCCTAGAATGGGGTAGGTAGCCAATGTTGTGCCCTCCAGCTGTCATTGGACTAGAACAACACCCCTGACCATTGGCCATGTTGCCTGGGGAAGATGGGAGTTGTAGTCCAACTCCACCCTGGCTACCCTAGTTAAACTTTACATTAATTTGACAACTGACAGATTATAGGATATCAGAAAACTTTCTTCCAGTGGCACTGTTCTCCTGTATTTTAAAACATCAGCAACTTCATATGATATTGGCAAAGTTGCTGGAATTTTGTAAACTGGATGAAAGAAAACCTTTTGGTGAAACATTCCAGTGTTGTTGCACTAATCCCAAATTAAATCTGTTTTTGTTATATTATTGACCATCAGAAGAAACTTTCATAATTTAAGAAGTTGTTGAGCTTCTGGTGCCATCTTCTTTTGGCCTTGTAGTATAACTGCAGCTACTTATAAATTTTTGAAGGTGAGTAACGTTTGTAGAAACAGGATGGTTATGGTTTTGGGCTTTTTAAAAAGAACCAAAGAAAAATGTGCCTGTCTCCAGCTACTAACTGCCTAACTGAGTTAGTAGGCGGAGACAGACATATAAGACAGTCTGTATAAGACTATGTAAGACAGGTAGTTTTTAGGGTGACAACCAGTGCTGGATTACCAAATAGACAGAGTAGACAGTGGCCTATGGACCCCCACCTTTTAAGGACTCCACAACAATGGATCAA
The DNA here is from genome assembly GCF_965112155.1 of Podarcis liolepis. NCBI lineage: Eukaryota > Metazoa > Chordata > Lepidosauria > Squamata > Lacertidae > Podarcis > Podarcis liolepis. The sequence continues at coordinate 61,258,370 of NC_139559.1, forward strand.
TGTTTTGATCTTGAAATAAAATTACAATCCAGCTTTCTCAGTTCAATGTTATCCCACTAGTGTGTGCACATGAGCCCCCCACCCCGATTTTGACTGCCTAGGGGCCTCCACGGGGTTTAATTCAGCACTGGTGGCAACTGTGTGGTGCAAAGTAGGCAGAAGCTGGTAACAAGCAGCCTAGATAGCTCCGTTGGTTAGAGCCTGGTGCTGATGATGTCAGCCTTGCAGGTCTGATCCCCGTATGGGGCAGCTGCATATCCCTGCATTGCAGAGGGTTGAACTAGATGATCCTCAAGAGTCCTTTCCAACTCTACAATTCTAAGTTGGCATTTATTCTTTATGTGGGCATATTTGTTCCTCAAAGTCAGTCTATGAGGAATATTAGCATTTGGATAAATTATTCAAGCCTTTCTAGAGAACACAAGGGGGGCCCGGGTCTTTTCAGCATTATAACATGACAATCTACAATGTAGCAGAAAAAGACGGCTGTCATTTTTTCTTCAATTACAAAAGGCAAATATTTATTATTTATAAGTATTCGCCTTGTATAGGCTTAAATGTTATTTATGAACCTGTTGCATAGTGATTTTCAATGTAACTCATTATTTTTAGCCTTAGGGTGTTGTAAAGGAGCAGGGATATATTTAATGACACTCCGCTAGTCAGTGCAATTACACTGTAATCATTATGTAAAATGTGCTATTAATTAAACCAATTTCTAGTTTGAACATTCTCCTCTGCAGGGCTTAATCTTAATCTCCAGCAATCTTTCTTTCTGTTTTTCACCTATTAATTATACGATCACTTTTTAAAGTTACATATATGTTTTTGTTTTCCCCCGATCTCTCGCAGCCAGCTGCTCACCCTTTACAAAACGGGCACCATTTAATGCTAGTAAGAATTATTAGATTCCTAACGGGGGGAAATAAATGTTAGTTGGGGGGTGTTTCTAATTTTACTAGTTGCAAAATTTTGGCATTTTCCACATCTCACAAAACACAAGATCGCCGTGTTGGCACATAAGCAAGACCCCCAAATCCACATTAGCACAATGCCTTTATTAAGCCAACCCAAATATACCTGCAAACCTCTTCATCAAGCCAGTAGAAAACAGAGCAGAGGGAGGGAGGTGGGCAGAAAAATTGTTCACTGACGTTTAAACTGATGTTTAAGTCTGCATCTCATCACAGTCTTAAGATGGAATGGGTGAGAAGTAGCGGACAGTCAAATGAGGCCCTTTTGGGTGTTGTGCAGGTATCAGCTTATCCCAAGGCCTGCTGGTAATAAATAGTAAAATAATGCCTGAATCCCCATCTCTGAAAAGACAAAAACTGGCCCGTTGATCCAGGTCTGCTTCCATCCTCATGTCAAACATACATTTCCTCTTTAGGTAGAGAACAGAAATTGAGAGAAACAAGGCAATCCTTATGATTGCAAAGTTGGATCAGAGATTTTCTGCATTCAAAGCATAAATTACAGCACTGAGCTACAGATCACCCTCCACTCTGGTTTTAACTTACGTTATTTTTGCACATAACTGCACATAATTTTTGTCCTAGGACTGCATAAAAGGTTGGGCATCCCAAACTCTTCTCCACAGTGACCCCTTGTGGGCCAAACATGGCAAATGGGAAAAGAGCATGCAAATGTATGCAAATTCCATGAGAAATGTGGATCGATCCACAGGGCTTGCGATGCCTGCTTGAAACTTCAGCATGTGCAGGCTCCCAGGCTGTGGCTTGTAGGTTCGGTTCACAATGAAAAAGCATGAAAGAGCAACAATTTGCACAAACTAGTATCCTGGACTCAGACAAAATGGGAAACTGTAGTTGGTTGCCAATGGCAATTGAAAGCTTCTTATCTCCTTCCCTTGTGGGCAAAGAAGTAAGGAAACAGCAGAAAGGACACATGAGCTTGAAGCTCGTACCTGTTCATTCCATGGTTTGGAGGATTTTTCTGAATGCAATTAAAGGACCTGAATTATTATATCTGAAAATTATAAATCTGTAGTCAAAATGGGTGGTGCAACATGCATTTTCTAATGGATAAGTGACTTGCATAATGGCTAGTAAATGAAAAATTGATATAAATGCAGTTTTAAAAAAATCTGAATGGAAGAATGCACAGAAAACTACCGTGCATTTTTTGCCAGCCTTTATAATTTTTTGTTTTAGGTCAATTAATGAGAAAAGGAATTGCTCTGAAAAAAATATCAAAGGGGAGAGAACATTTCAGTGAAATTCTCATGGTGGAGTACATTATTTTTGTCATACTTATCTTACTTTTGAGTTGGCTAAGAGAAATTTGCCTACACTTCTGCTGAAGCCCAGGTGAAGATGCCATACAGTCGCTACTCCCATGGGCAGCCAGGGAGGCTGCATAGTGCTGGGGAAATGACCCTGGCTGCCTCACAATCCTAAGGGAACCCTGTACTCACCAAAAATAAACAAGGAATTATCAAGTGCCTTGAGGCAGAAAAAAATGGAAGCCTCTTTCACTGGAGAATAAAACTGTCAAGCATTTTGGCACATCACTATGAAGATTAAGAAAAAATTCTCAGCTGGGTTACTTTACCAGATGAGACTCCACATCCTAACTTACACGGGCATGATATTGCACACATATCTTCAAGGTCTCATTAGGCAGTCGGATTGCACTTATCTATGTGCTCTTTTACAACTCAAGGACTCCCTGACCTTGGTGCAGTTACTGGAATAATTTTAATGTAGAAATGAACATGTCCTTGAATAATTTCTCCAATACATTAAGCACAAACATTTTCCCTCCAATCAGCACCAAGTAGTTGCACATGTGCAAGATGTGTGTGTTCGTGTGCCATGTCCGCCTTCAGTTATTATACCATGAACAGTGGACAGAAGGTTGGCAAATTTCTAGGACTTCTCATGGAACAAGGAAAATTCAGGGCTGATATAGTATGAAATATAGCTTCTGGAATCTGAGTTCTGTTCTTTCTTCGTGGGTACCTGGAATACTTGCAATAATCAAAGGAACAGACAATACTTCACCTGCCCTGCCACAACAACACATGGAAGAGCTCAAGAGCGCAGCTGTCCTCTGTCCATCTGGCACCAGCACTGCTTCTAATGTCCCCAGATATCTATGAGAGTCTGTAACCCCACATTTTATGGCCTATGTTCATTAAATCCAGCATACAAAGGCCAAAATTGTGCTTCCAATGATCAGATTGCATGTAAGAATTTAACTGTATGACTTTATCCACATTTGAACACTGATACACACACACACACACACACACACATCCTGTGTATGTCCTGGGATTTCGGAGGCAAGGCCAACAAGCCAAGTGGATATGACACAGGCAGGGTGGGGACCTCTCCATGTAAAACAATGTGGTAATACTGTGGTAATACATCATCTGATCTGGTCTGAAGAGAGAGTACTAATTGCACTTGTATGTTTTGATGCCAAAAGTTTCCATTTCTCCCCACTAATATCAGAAGCAGTGTTTTAACTGTATTATTATTATTATTATTATTATTATTATTATTCAATCCCTATGAATTATAGGTGGTCATGAAAACAACACTGTGTTGTGACACTGTTGGGGTGTGTGTGTTATTGGGTAGAAGGCGTCTACAACATTTTCTCTAAGTTGCCTTTAATTCCTTCTTCACTTTCTTTATTTTTATTCATTTAGCAGTTTGCTCTCTTTTCCAGCCAGTGTATATGGAGGGAGGTGGGAGCTCTGCAACTCAGCCGCAGGTAGCTTGCAAAACACATGGCTGGCAAGCACTTTGACGCTACTCTATTTTTAATATACATGGCTGACCCTAATGATAGTCTATTGAGATGAGGGCAGGGAATGTCTGATCAAGTGGAGATTAATTTTTGACTGTGCTGTCTGGAAATGCATGAAAATGCACTCCTTTTTTTCTACTTAGACTCACTGGATGCTTTGATTGATTGACTAGTTTACAAATGAAGGTGATAAAATTAGGTTGAAGACCACATACATTTCTTAAAATGAGACTGGCTGGTCATGGAGACAATGAGGTTTGGACAGATTGTATTGCTGGTTTAGGCAATCTTGTGAACATGTCAAGATTTATAGACCTGTACTGTAATGTTACAATTGCAGCTCACTGATATAGGTTTCTTTTCAAATTCTTTCCCATTTTATTTGAAAAAGGCCATTAGAGAGTTATAGACTATTTGAAAAAGCTTTTTCTTTGCTAACCCTTAATAAACTCTTCCAAACAAGGACTGCCGCATTTTTGTATTACATTTAGACAGAAATCTATAAAACATGCTCTCTCTGGTTTGGATAATTTGATTATTATTATCTAAATGGAATTATGCCACATATGGGTTTGTAATATATAGCACAGAAAAATGCATGTTAAGGTTTGCCCAATATCTTTGGCTACACCATTCCCCTACGCACATATATACTCTGTCATACAAACACTTTTCAGTTATGTTTCCATTTAACTTTAATAGTAATAATTGGCATTTAGCACTAGACAGTGTTAGAGGCGAATTCCAATTTAATATTTGCCTTGTTTATTGTAACAACAAGGCTTAGAAAATATTCACCATGCAAATGGAGCAGGTAAGAATTCTGAAATTTGTGCAAATTTTAAAAACCCTTCTTAAATTGAGACCAGGAGAGAAGCTGGCATTAAGCAAGCTGGTATAAATTATTCTGGTGTAATGTTTACACCAGATCCAAACCCTGTTCAGCCGTGGGGGTATTGCTGCTGCTCTGCCTAATCTTGGCAAGGTGGAAGCAAGCCTTTAAAATAGTGTTTTATGCCTGGTTGCCAGGTCATGTGACTGAGCTGAAAAGGCTTAGGACCCAGCCTAAGTTCCCCATCTCTGATACTGCCTGCACTATGCTGAGTGCTCATCCAGCTGAGCCCTGGATGAACAAGTTAGACTGGTGTATCTTCAGCTGAGGTAGGGTTCGAGACTTAATGCTGCCTGAGCTAGCTAGAGCCAGCTGGCTAAGTCGGAGATTCATTGCATCCTAAGCTGCTCATCCTGGCAGGTGTTGCCATAGGATTCCCCCCTCAGTACAGGGGGAAATGAATGAAAGAGGCAGCAAACATTTGTTTGAATGAGCAATTAATTAAACCTTGGGACTTCTTGCTAACCTTGTGGAATGAGCTGTTCAATTCTGGGTTGTTTAATCCTCCTTATTGCCATTTTATGTAGCTGATAGTACATTAATATGAAGAGAAATTTCAAGCATTCTACAACTCCTGGTTCCCTTCCCATCCAAGACCTATAGCCTTCTTTTTCCATACTCAAAGTCTTACTCTTTCTAACCCCTCTGATTGATCCTGGATGTGGAGAGATTCCTCATTCCAGACAATCACTGATGCAACTACACTATAGTTTATTATAACTCTATGTAACCCAGTGATTTTTATTACCTTCATAGGGTGAAGCAATGCAGCCTTGGAAGTGGATAATATAGGGAAATACTTCACTGAAATGGGAAAGTCAATATCTTGGTGGACCATCCTTAAATGGTTGCAAACTGGTGATACACTTGATACCATCTCAGGCTGCTATCCTAAGGGAAACAGTGATGGTTTAAAATGTGTATTACCTGGAATAGAGGCTTGGACACCCACCTTGTTGGAAGGGAGGAGTTGTCACAATTTCCCACACCTTCTGTTCCACTACCACCCCCATAAATGGGGCAGGGTTGGGAAATACCTTTCAGACCAAGGACTATATTTCCTCTTGAACAACGCTCTGGGAGTTGCCCACACAATGATGGGCAGAGCAAGTATGATCATTGACCAAGTGGCCATGGGCACTCACATTGTCTCACACATATGTACATATACATTCTCTCTCTCTCTCTCTCTCTCTCTCTCTCTCTCTCTCTCTCTCTCTCCACCTCTCCACACACACAGAGAGAAATATACAGAGAGAGTGAGCACAGAGCTACACATCCCACCCCACCCATGTTTAAACAATTAGGCTGAAAAAAACCATTTCCACTTTTTTCAAGCAGAGGTCCTTGTTGTTCTTTTCCTTTTCTTGCTAAAATTGCAACTTTAAAAAAATCAAATCCCAAAAGAAGCAGGAATACCAGAGGGGGACATCTCTGTGGCGATTGCAGCTGGGGATATATAGATTTTTTTTTTTTTTTAAAAAAGAAGGACCCTCTCCTCTGCTGCACTTTACACAAATATCACTCCAATCCAGTTTTGTGGAAGCTTGAGGTTCACGGGGGATTGTCCATTTCAAGCCATACCTGAGGCAACTCAAAGCAGTGAACAGACAAGACAAAAACAGAACCCTGGACAGCTCCAAGGAACTATGTGAACTGAAGGATTCTCCTCCTAAGGCAGCTGCAGAAAGATGGTGCCTCTGCAGAGATGTAAAGTGACAAGAGGTGGACTGGAGCTGGGTCTGCCTTCTTGGAAGAGTTGCCTGCCTAGTTAAAGTGCTCTCCCCTTATTTTTCTAGCCCTTGACTTTTGTGAGACTGGGAAGACGATGCTACTGCAAGGAACACAACCTCTGAGACAAAGGATGGTGACAGGGCTGTGTCCACTGGCCAGAGGAGGTCTGAATAAGGTAGTGGAGGTTCTTCCCTTGAGGAAGTTGGCTGAACTTTTTCCTCATCAGAGTCCTCTGCTTCACACCACAAGTTCCCTGGGTCATGTCCACACACAGCAATTAAGTTTGAAAACAATGGTCTATTGGCACTACAGGACTGTGTTCTGGGAAATTGCTTTTATTGGGGGCAGGGTGTCACAGAGCATAGGGAGGAAAGGATTAACTATTCCTGCCAAAAGTGCTCTCTGTACCGTGCTATGAGAAACATACCCCATTGGCTCTAATACCAGACGATGATTTTCATGTAGCAAAATTCATGTGTAAAGCCACCATCAGCCAAGAAGGCTAAGCACCAGTGTGAATCCTAGGCCATATCAGCTGGGGCATCTGAGAGCTGCTTGAAGGATTTTTCTAATAATGGTGCCTTTACATCTTTGCCCTGCAAAATATGATACGGTGGAGTACCTTTATTCCAAGCATGGTCCCAGTGTTCACGAATTATCAGGAGTGCTACTCCCAATGAATTTCCTCTACAGCTGCTGTCCTTTTAAAGTAAAACTTTCTTTAAACTGAAAGGGAACCTCTTTTTTTTTAATTTCCTTGACCTTCAACCTCTGACCTTGCAGATGTTCTTGGACTTCAACTCCCATCAGCCTCAAAGAGCATGGCCAATGGTCAGAGATTATCAAATCTAAGAACATCTGGCAGACCACAGCATGTTTGTCTGTGCTTTACACCGCCCACAATATTACCACAGGGAATATTGTAATTTTTACGTTGTGATTTGTGGCTATCATACAGTATTCTGTACACCTCCTTGGGCAATGTTTGCTGGAAAGGCGGCCCGTAAATGCTGCTCATAAATGACAACAAGAAGAAAAACAGCAAGTGTAATATGTCTCTCAACATTAGCTTGGTCTCTACAATGAGGAGCTACATAATTTTCCTGTTTGGGAAAGCAGAGCATGGAATGCATGAGGAAAATAAAAATAAGACTCTTTGAAATGCAACTGCGTGTAAATCCAGCTTCCCTATCATTAATGAGATAAAAAAAAATATTCAGTGTGTTTCTCATCAGAAAAAAAATACACAGCTGGGTAATTAAAAGGTAATAATTAAGACGCAGGGAAATGGGCTTGCTTTGCAGAATGCTTTAAGAGATTCAAACCAAAATATTTTTGCTGTACCAAATATTTTGCAGCGCACTTGAAAGTCAGCTTCTGCTCTCATCATCCCCAGTAATATTGGAGACTTCTCATAATAGCAACAAATGTTCCCCAGAAATGTATGAAATCTCAGTGCAGAGGCACTTGAAGCAGTTTAGATATGTTTGGAACACAGCTATTTGTCAGTCTTCAAAGGGAGCCAATCCAAGGGCCTGTTAGTTTACAAGTGTCTGCCATCTTTCTCTGCGGTTGTCAGGGAAAATAGACTGATGGATCACTTCCCTGTGTCAGTGCTCTAGACTGGTGACAATCAGTGAAATGATTGTGTCTGCCTCTACACATATCTGTAATTGATTGCCTAAACCCTAAGACTCTCTTTCCTACTTGATATGATGGAACATTGGACTGAAATCACACCCGATGAGGAGGAGTCAGGACCATTTGTTATTTACTTCCCTGCTTGCTTCTCTCTCCTACTCTGCTTGAATTGTCCCACAAGAACACATTATGGTAATCAGACAGAATGTATGTATAGGAATCAATCAAAGGCAAAGCCGTCACAAGAGTTATGACATTACAAAGTCTGTTTGTAACTTTTGATTTATGGAAGATTTTCTCTTTTATAAATTGTGAGTGAGGCATCGTGGGATGGCTTAACCCTTGAACAGCCCTGAGAGTAGTAAACGCGTGCACACACACAAATTATAGAATTAACACAGCCTAATCCTCATTTATGAATCTTCGTTTCATTAAGAATGTTGTTTAGAATTTTTGTTGTTGTTGTAACATTCACCATGGCATTCCAACATGCTTTAGTTTTTGCATACATTAATTTTTGCACCTGTTCAAAATACCATCTTCACCTTGAGCACGAGAAGAGTATTCAATTTTTCATAAAACTGACACAGTTTCTTTGACATTTGCACAATTTCCTCCATGATATTTTGGATTATATTAGATGCAGGAATTAAGTGTGTCATTCCAAAACATTTCCCAATGACCTGATTTTTTCGGCTAATTTTTTTATGGTCTTGGTAACTAATTCGTTACAAGGTGACTTTCCTCCATTATTATCTGTTGGATTTTTCTGCAGAATGCGATTTCATTTAGTGAAAAGAGAATAGTTTTAACTGATAGCCTCTGGAAAACATGATGAAATGTAAATGCATCGTTGAATATTTAAAAAAATATTAAATGAAATATTTTTCCCTTACCAGAAAGATAATCCTCCAAAGCATCTAATTATTTTTGATTCAATATACCTTTGACATTTATGGTAGGTTTTTGAATACTGTATTGGACTACATATCCCATCATCCCTGAGCATTGTCCATGTTGGCTGGGAATGATAGAAACTGGAGTGTGGCAAGCCACAGATTATCCAATCCTAGACTAGAGACACGGCAAGAATGAAACAAGTGATCACATATTGTGTGCTGCTTTTGCCTGCTTTTAAACGCAGGTTTTGTGATACAAATGATTCCTTGCATGGCATTTCAACATGAGAGCTCCAGTAGGTTGATGCTTACAGCACAGATACTTTCATCCCTTCTGCCAGAATCTGGAACATATCAGCTAATCTGCTATGATTACTGGATACTGAAGGAACCACAGCACAACACAGGAGGCTAGCCTAGATTATCTTCATGCCTCTTCCATCCTTTTCCCCTTTGGTTGATTAAGGATTTTGTGCTTTTAAGGAGTGCTTGACAGAAATTAAAAAATTGAGGTTTCAGGCATCATTGAATGCCTGTATTCGTCAGAACATGTTTCACGCCTGTTCAGTTTCCACCTATGAAAGGGTATTATCCGAAAGGTGTTGACCACTCCTTCCATGCTTATGGCTGGATGACTGGGACAGGACAGGTAGCCATCCAGTAGAGCTTTTCTGAGCCCTGTTAGCTTCTGCTCCAGTGAATGGTGAGTTGGAGCCCTTGCTGTGATGTTTGCCAGGCACTTTGAAGATAGTCACCTGCCTCAGTGGTGTTGCTATAGCAGGTCTAAGTGAGAGATAAATTCACTGCCTAATCAGGTATTGTAGGAACAGCTCCTGCTTTGGCACCACAGAAATAACTTCGTGCTATTGTACTTCGTGGAGTGGCCAATGGAGAACAGGCTAAAGCTGTGGTCTTGGCTTGACTAAATCAGATTATGAACACTAGAGTTGATTTGCTGGATGGCTCAGAAGCCAACATGCTTGTCTGAGGTTCTGTGGAACTGCCATTACTAATTTACTAGGGGTATGGCGCAAGGCATGAAGAGGGAATAATCCAAATTTGTGACAGCTAAGCAATTTCAGCATTAGCTGAAATAAAGAAGTTTTGTTGTTGTTTTAAATTGCAGCCTATGTTACTGTGCAGTTGTGATATGTGTCAAGTATGTTAAGTGTCCATACTGTATGATAAGAAGTCAGGGTAATAAATAAACAAAAAATTAACTGATCCAAAAAATACAGAAGATGGCAATTGTCTATTTTATACATTATGCATCAATTTACTGCCAATTAATAATTAGCACATGCAGCAAACATGTCATTAGCTTGCAACAGCTATGCAGTAGTTAATGCTCTATAAATACATTTTGAATAACCTTATGGCAGTTTGTTGGTGTGCATACAACTATTCCATTATAACTAAACAGGTGCATGTTTAAACATTAAAAAATTGTGTCCACATTTTTCATGGCATATTCAGGTATTCCCAACACCATTTTTTCAACATTTAAAATTACAGGGGCCATGAAATGTTTGGCTTCATCATTTGGGTTGTGTTTTATTCATTAAGAGGTTGTGCAATGATACAATAGTCTATCAGTTTGAATGAAAGGAAATATCCATGATAAAAAACACAGTAACTCCAAAAGGCAAGACGTGTGTGTGTGCTTAAAAATGAACCCACATGTAATAAAACAAGAAGAAAAAAGAAGGGAAACACTGTGTTGGAATAACAGTATGTTTCGGTACATGATTTTCTATTTATAGAAAGCTAGCATTAATATACTTGCCTATGGCTTGTGCATTACAGTCCCCACCTATATAGAAATGAAACCTGATTTATAGCACCTTTTTCTTTATTGCTGTTTGGTGCACCTACTATCTTTCCTGGCCTCCTATTGGCTGCCTGGTTGTTAGAATGGGATGGTGCTGGCCTGCACCATGGCCTAGTGGGTAATAATAAATATATCAGGTGTATGTGACCTGGGATTTTGAGGTGTTGGGGTGGGGGATTGTATACCCAGAAAACCAATCACAATGCAGGAAGAACAATAGCTAAAGCTTTTAGTGCCCTTTAAGTTTCCTCATCGATCCCCATGGCATCTGATTATATCACAGAAGTTATATCAAAAAACTGCATTAAATGTCAACTAAATCAAGACTTTTCATGCCTCTTTTTTTTCTAAAAAAGCAATGAAGTTCAGGACAAACACTATGCTATGCATGGAGATCACCACCTTGAGAGCAGAACTCTGCATTTCATGCGCTGTATTTTCAAATGGAACTAAAATGAAGTTGTGTGTTTTATTCATTTTATTATTTCCCTCTTTATTTATGTTGGCATTCAGAAAGCATACAGCAGGAATCACAAATGGCAATCGTTCTTTACACTTCTAATCTAGAATACTTTCCTTGCAAGCCTCAGAAAAGACTTGACAGATATTGATGTCTACAACTCCATAAAACTCCTTTGGAGACGACTGATGATGAAGAAGAAAGTTGTAGCCCTTTTTCCTAATAATGACAATGTTGAGAGACAAAGATGATCAGTCTGGATTTTATATGTCCTCACCATGAAACATGCCAGTTTTTATCTCCATCTTTTAACCCCTTCCCTTTTTGGCATTGCAAAGCCCTTGGTGTTCACCAAGAACACTTGGGCTCTTAGATTGTTTCTAATTAGAATTAATTTTGAAAGCCACCGAACTATTCTTTGGATACTACAAGTTAAGAGGTATGCTCCTGTTGAACCCAGTCAGAGACTCAGACCTGATTTCGAATGCTGTGTTTTCCTTCTGAGTACCTTGGCTAATGGTTCAGCAGCACCAAGATGGTTCCATTTTGTAAGTTCATGGAGGTTCTTCAAAGAGCTTCAGCAGTCAAACAAATCATGGTCACCCAATAGCCCTTATGTGGACATGTAATCTCCCACAAAGCTGTCTCCTTTAAAATGCTGTTAGCATTAAAATACATTGTCATTTAACATCTTTTTAAGAGGAAGCAGTAAGTAAAAATATTTGTTTAAAAATGGAAGATCAGGCTAAATGCAGCAGCATGAACAAGCAACAGCTATGGAATTTCCTTTTCTCTGAAATATCTTTTCCCAACAGACCATGGGAAAGATCATGTTAGGTGTTGCGGAATGAGACTTGGTTTATTCTCTTTCCAACGTGTTACTTTTGGCGAAGGATGGTCAGGGACAAGGAGCATAGTTCACCATGAAATTACCATACCTCACCAGCATACCTCAGTGGAGAGCTGATGGAAGCTCTTTGCCAAGAAATGAAGTCAACATAAGAGGAAGAGGTTTCGTAGTTGATACTGAGAAGAATTAATAGAGGAGTTCCTGTTAGCTGCATAGCCTACAAAAGCTCACCTTATGATGGCATGGAAAGGAGGCTTCTCTGTGCTGGCACCTGCAGACTCTATGGAATGGCCTCCCCTTGGAAATTAGACAGGCACCAACTGTCAGGTGCTTCCAGCATGCTTTAAAAACTTATCTAGTTGCTCAGGCATTTCCAGTCAGACCAGGACCTTGGATACTCAGCCATGAAGCTTACCATCTCTCAGTCTCATAGGCAAGACAGAACCATGTGTGCTACCTTGAGCTCCTTGGACAAAAGCTGGGATATAAATGCAATAATAAATAACGTAAAATGAGTAAAATATGGTTTATTGTTTATTTATGCTGTTGCTGTTGAGTTGGTTGTGAAAGCCTCCCGCACTCTCTGCAGTGAAAGGCAGCACAGAATTTTTTAAAACGAGAAATAAGATAGAAACAGGAGATCAATGGCTCCACCACAAACATGTCCTTAAGTAAGAGGATCTAGTATCAGATTTTCAGCAAGTTGCAGATTTGGAAAGTGCTATGCTTCCCAAGACTGGTTGAGGATAACTGTACCTTAATTCCTTATTTTGACAAGTGGAGCCAGTGCTTTGTTTACACCATTGCCACACAATCATGGAAACGATTTTGAAATGTCATCAGCAGTCACCCTTCCGTATACATTAGGTCTGCAACTTCAAGGTGCAAATTGTTTGTAGAATCTCAATTACACCCCTTATAATATTGTCATTTATAATCAGCTCACTACAAAAACAGGTCTTTTAGAGGGTAAAAAAATCATTTGAACCTGTGATCTGTGATACATCTGAATATTCAGATAAGGTCATTGGTCAGAGCAGGGGTGACAGCTATGGTCAATAAAAAGGTTCAGTGAGACAAAAACTTTTTGCCTATGTGGGAATAGACTAAAGACGAGAGGTTCTCAAGAGGGATAAAGAAGATTACGTTTTGCTGTGTCACCAGTTCATCTGGAGAATGCTGAAGGTTCAGTGGTAAGGCTACCATATCCTAGCACTAATTCTGCTGACAGGGCCAGTCTCTTGCCATCAAGTCAGTTGCCTTGCCTTCGTCAGTGCCTAAATTAGATGGAGAATGATGGGCCGTGGTGACAGCTATGAATGTTTGATCTAGCATAGGCAATTGTGGAACAATACTAATAAGGAACATTAGTATGTACAGAGCTTTGATTAGCCTAAAGTCGCTCAAGATTTGTCACAGCAAGACATACTAAGGGGAAGTCTAGGGCAGCATCCCTCTGACATAGTTTTAACATTTTGTATGAATGTGTCATTATTGCCTTTAAGCACCTCTGTCTATGAAATAAAACAAAAACAAAAAACAACAATAATAAACATGAGGTTAAGCTAAGTCCTATTCAGAGTAAACCCACTGAAATTACCGTATGTTTTGCTCCATTGGACGCAGTTTCCCCCCTCCAAAAATTGAGGGGAAATGTGTGTGCGTCCTATGGAGCGAATGCAGGCTTGTGCCTCTCCGGCAGGGAAAGGCTGCACGGGGCTATGGCTTCTTTAGCCCTGCGCAGCCTCTCCCGGCAAGGAGAGATTGCGCGGGGCTAAAGAGGAAGCCAAAGCAGCCAGCACGATCCATCCCGCTCACTGCCTTGGCTTGTGTCATTGTTGCGCACAACCCCTCCGGCAGGGAGAGGTTGTGTGCAGCCTGTATGCTGCTCTTTGGGGCTGGGGGAAAAAAGATTTTTTTTTATTGATTTCCCCGTCTAAAAACTAGGTGCGCCCTATGGTGCGAAAAATACGGTAATAAGTGTATGTTAGTAATGTCCATTAATGTTAATGGGTCAGCTCCAAGTAGGACTAGCATTGAATACTGCCCTTAAATAACAAACAATTCAATGCCCTTTCAGGAAACACAAAATGAGCTGCCTGAGATAGCCACCACCTACCTCACTCTGCCTAGAGCAGACTTGTGGACCTGCTTTAAGTCTTCTCCCAAGCACTATGGCAGCACTTGTACTTTATAAAAACGATGTCCTGCTCCCCTGCTCCAGGTTCTGCTTAGCCTTGATCAGTAGAGGGATAGCCACGGTGAACAGTTATGGGTGATGTCCAACGTCAGTCGTAAAGTTAGACCCATTGAAATCCGTGGTCACTTAAGTCCATTGATTTCAATGGGCCTGTTCTCAATATAACTCAGTATGGGTTTGCTGTTTTTGTTTGCTTTGAGCTGTTTGGCAATGGAACAGACTGCCTTTGAAGGTAGTGGATATTATTCTGTAGGCAGCGGCTGGATTGCCACCTATCGGGGATGCTGTAGCGGTGGATTTCCCACATTGGAAGAAGGTTCAGCTACATTACCTTGCAGGTCCTGCCAATTCTATGTTTCTGTGGTGACCAGCAGATTTGTGGCCTTTCCTCTTTTCTTGGCTGCCTCTTGGTGGTACCAGGCAGGCAGTACAGAATCTATAGCACTTTATACACCACGCTTAATGGGAACAGGGCCAGGAGTCCAGAAGGAGAGCTGTCTATTTTGGTTCCAGTTCTACCTTTCTTATCATTTAATGCCTTCTTCCTAATAGTTTGAATTTTCCTTCCAATATTGTATAAAGTAACGGATCATTTGAGGAAAACTCTGGGGTTTTTGTGGGGGGTGGGATCCTCCTGAACTCCTCCCAAATCCTGGTGTCCCAGATTGAGCAACCACAAATAATCTGAGACCTTCACAACTCCACTTCTGTACATTTATTGGCCAGAAAGTTTGAATATTAGCAAAGACACAGCCCTATAATTAACCATAAAACCTGGTGCTATTTCAAATGTGTCAGTAGCTGCGGTATTGTTGGATCACACTTAAGAAGCTAAGGATGATTAACCTTTGCCTAGGTTATAAAATGGCCCATTTGAGAACTGTTGCCACTGAATATATTACTTTGATATCAATTGGATTATTGAGTGAAAGGTTTTACATGATGTTTTGTGTATGATGAAAGATATGTGGTTACAAACTGTTTATGGGAAAAGGAAAAGGCCATAAAAGATTAATGCAGATTTAAAATAGGTTTACTTCCCACTTTGCTTTGGTTTAATTTATACATGAAGAACCAATATCCTTGTCTACCTTGAAAAGGTGTCCATGTATTAGATAATTGTCAGATTCTGACTACGGTCATAGCAATGGTGGTCAAGGATGTAGCTATTATTTTGCTAAACAAAGCTTTTGCTATTTCCCATTCTGCAGCTGTTATTATATATTATTACATTTGCATCCCATCTCTTCTCCATATAGTTCAAGGTTGCATAAACACATCTCCCCCTCTCCATTTCATCCTCACAAAACCCTGTGAGATAGGTTAGCTTGAGAGACAGTGACTGGCTCAAAGTCACTCAGTGGGCTCATGGCTGAGTGCAAATTTGAACCCTGATCTGCCAGATCCTAGTTCAGCATTCTAGCCACCATGCAGCCCTGGTGTCACTTGGAGCCAAACAAGTACTATGTATTATTTAAAACTGTTTTAATGTTGCATTTAAAATTGTTATAACCTGCCCTGGGACCTTAAGATGCACCCTAAGATTTTAGCCGAGCTGTAAATTCTGAGATGTGACCTTCTCCACATCTCCCAAGTGATGTATTTTACATCCTCTAAAGTTATTACTTATTTCATTTCTGAATTGCTTCCTATGAAGCGTCTCAGTGTTGCTTCAGAATAAAAACCATATACAAAATAAGGTTTATATAGAAACAGTTAAGCCAACCGCATGGAGTCTAGACCAAAACAATAAAATTTCGGCCCGTAGTTACTCTCTGGTAACATGTGCAACTAAGGCCTGGTTCACTTGTAATGCTAAGCGAAAGCATGGCTACATATGTGTGAATGCCTGAGTGTGCAGGTGACAGTCAAAACTGTGTCCCCTTCTGCCCCTTCTGGGTTCTGCCATTGCTGCACTACTAGACCTGGGCCACGGCTTGACTTAGTGTTGTTTGAACCCAAGCTCATAGATTGTCTTTCCCAAGCAAACCATGAGCTGTAAACCACAGCTCAAACTAAGACAAACCATAAGCCTTGGCTTAGTTTTGGGTAGCACAGCTGCAGCAAGACGGAGGTGGGAGGAATAAAGCGATGACGGTTTTTGTGAGCACCTGCACAGTCACACATTGACGCTTAAACATAGTTTGGCTTGGCATTGTGTGGAAACTAGGCTTAACAATCCTCTTTCAGATTTATAACTGTCTGCTTAAAAACCTGACAAAACTAAACTGCACTCTTCATAAACTATCCATAGGAGCCTAATTCTTGCTACTATAACGTAGAATGTGACAGCATTTCCATTATTCTGCAACTGCAATTTTTCAGGGAGCTTAGATCTTTGCTATAAATATCCCACTTCTAGCTGCCTAGGATAGAGAGTTGGAATGCTGAAGTTTGAAATTCCTTTAGCAAAATACGAAAAAATTAAATCCTTTTATACAGTGGTACATTATACAGTGGTACTTAATTTGTTCTGTAGGTCCATTCTTAACTTGAAACTGTCCTTAACCTGAGGTACCACTTTAGCTAATGGGGCCTCCCGCTGCTGCTGTACCGCTGCTGCGCGATTTCTGTTCTCATCCTGAAGCAAAGTTCTTAACCCGAGGTACTATTTCTGGGTTAGCGGAGTCTGTAACCTGAAGCGTCTGTAACCTGAGGTACCACTGTACTTAGAATAGAAGAGGACAGTTTCTTTTATTATGCAGTTCATTGGCTTTTAAGCTGATAGGTTACATTCATTATTACTGCTTTTCATTTGGACTTGGGAGAAATGCAAAGAACAATGAAATAAAGGATTTCCGTGATCATACACTTTAAGGAAAAATCTTTGTTGTGTAGACCTCACCCTCCTGATTTTAGTTCTGCCTCAGAGTGACTAACATGTATCAGAACTATATTGCTTTTCTTAAGTGATTAGGCAATTGACCAGTCAAATATTGGGTCAAATATTTTCATACAAAGGATACCATTAATTGAACCATTAATTTATTAGAGAAAGGCAGTTGTCAAAGAGTGGTGTTCACCTAAGTCACAATCAAGGTTTCACTTGACTTGAGTCAATTGATTTCAGTGGGTCTACTCTGAATATGACCAGAATTGGCTATCACTCAAGTTAATTAACTGTTGCAATCAATAATTTTATTTATTTATTTCACATCATTTATATACCACTTGGTTATAATAAAACCTCACAATGGTTTACAAAAGAATAAACAATAATATTATCAATAGAAACAGTTAAAACTCAAGTCTTTAAAATATGCACAACAACAACAACAACAACAACAACAGGAAGTTAAAACTGGGAGGTAATTGGTAGCTTTCAGCTCTTGACTTCAGAGCTACCCAGGTTTGCTGCAAGTTGGCATAATGAGAGCTCACACCTGTTCATTTCAATAAGTAGAAGACATAGCACTGGCAGCTATTTGACCATTTGGAGAATGATTTGCTTTCTGTATGCTGTGAGACCATGCTTTGACACAAACCTAATTTTTGTATATATCTTGAATGGGGATTTTGGAGAATTTTGACAGAAACGGGAAAAGAAGTTGCTGATCTTTGCTTATTCGTCCCATATCTAGAATGGAAATCAATCCAGAGAATACAATCCGCATTTGCTATTGTTACTACGTCTAGTCCGCAAACAATCTGTAAGTGATTATGTTTTCCCCATTTGCACGGAAATGGATGGAGTGCCGTAACATAATTCTGCTACAGTGGATGGGAAGATGAAAAACAGTTTTGGGTGGAAGATGAACTGCAGTAGAACAGAAACACTGCTGCAGGTGATGAATGCAGGGCTGGATGGGGGGGATGTCCTTTTACATCCTTAACATGAATATGTTTTAATTTAAGCTCTGTAAATTTGTGGCAACACTTTAACAGTACATCCACACACAATCTGTCCTACTCTTGTCTGGGCTCGACTGTCTGTCCTCTCTCTCATTTCACAGGATCATCTTCTGCCAACTGCCCTGTGGTTACAAACATGGATGAAGGCAACATAATATACCTCCTCCAGCTAGACTGCCGCTTCCCCCGCTTACAGGACCACTATCACAAAACGCCTGGTAGGCATGGAAAAGAGTAAAAGGGAAGCTGTTGATGACACAATTCACATCTGTTGCTGCTCTGGTTTACATTTGTTTTGTTTTAAGCATATGGGGGGGTGCAAAAAAATTTTTTAACACCCATTGCATTTTATTAATAATAAGAGTGGCTTTGAAGACACAAGTCGATAACATCAAATAAAGAAAGATTTGAAATGAAAGTGGGTGGAATATTAGAATATGCAGCTGACCAAGGTTCACGTAGAATGCCATGGAGAGATGGACTGGGATGTCTTAGGAAAAGGGCTAAACGATGGATATTGCGTGATGTGCATATATAAGTTGTAAAAATGCATAAATAAAAATTAGAAAAGAAAAGAAAAGCTGATATAAATCTGCTAACTAATGTTTGGAAATAGCCTTAAAATCTCTAGGATTCCAGCTGCTGCATCAACCAACATCCTGTGTTCTGCTTTGCTCCTATTCAGAAGACAAGCCATTTCCCTGCCTTCACCACATTCTTGGCTCTTGCCAGAAAAGAAGAATGCCCTGCCACAAAAGTTTTCAGATGCAAGTGCAAAAGATTCACAACCACATGTGAAAGAAAGAAGCAAGCCCAGCTTAGTCAGCAGACTTTTACTATCTTGGCCACGGAGAGTGAAAAGTGACTGCAGTGCTCAGAATACCAACCTCAGTCTCAGGGGTAGTCAGTCAAAATGTAGATTCACAGCCAAGGAACATATTGTTTTTGGAAGGCCACCTGCTGGGACCGCAAGGAGTTTTGAAGGTGTCATGGGAGACCACAAGTCTCTTGCCCAGCTGGCTTTGGGACTCAAGAACTTCCTTTGACTTACCTGCAATGCCTTATTACTTTCTCCCACCCAGCCACAGAGAAAGAAAATTATTCATTCTCCCCTCCCTCAACTGGCTAGTAGTCAGAAGTTAGAAACAGGCTGCAGGCAGAAGCCTGTGAAGGAGAGACATGCTTGATTTCTGCTGTAATCCAAGGCGGTAGCGGCTATGGGAAAAGCAAGGCCCTCTGGGGGTATTAATGCTATGAGCCCCTCTGTCATAGGCTCAGGTTGTATATATGTGTAAATAAACCATATATCATAAACACACCACAGTCTCCACTGTCCCTCATTGTGAGGAAACTGAACCCTGGGTAAGCGCCTGGAATCTTGCAGCACTTGGAGACTGGGATGGTGTGCAACACTTTAAAAAAACACACACCAAATACACACAAAATGCTTATGTACTTAGAAATCCAAAATGTAGAACTGGAAAGCTTAAAGAATCTAAAAGCATTAATTCGGTTTGCCTCCCTAAGGCCGGTTCCACTGTATACTGTGATTTGCCATGTCAGATGCATCCATAGGCAAAGTTGTAAGTTAATTTTTCAAAAAGCAATTGAAACCTCAGAGGACTTATTAAACCAGAACAGTATGCAATATATGCCTAAGCAGTTATTAACTGAGCATATGAACTTTCAGCCCTGTAGTTCAATCTTCAGTTTTCTGGCAAGAGTCTCCCAGCTATGGTCTTCTATTCTTTCATAGCGTGTAGGGGCATTTCCCACCTTTACAACACTCCACCTCCATTTGTATCCAAGCCTGACATTGATATCTTAAGAAATAATGCATTATGGGTTCAATTTACTCATGGTGTTTCCTATGATCCTATCACAGGATATCTGTTATATGACAGTCAAACCATCAACTACTTCTTTTGTCACCAAACTTGATAGATCATATTCCCAATCCAATCCCATAAAAGCTGTTTGGCAATTGCAGATTTACACCACCTCTGCAGGTCCAGCCAAAAACCTTTTAATTTATAATCATGGACATAAATTTCACAGCTAGTGTTATTGTCATTTCACACTTGAATTATGGTACATACGGGGAGTGGCTTGTGGTAAAGAAGCAATGTCACCATAATTCCAATGGCAATCATTATATCTATTCCTTGGTCATAAATCAATCTTGAGTCTATATTAAATTAACAGGCACTGTCTCTCAAAGTTGTAAGGGAATTGTAGGAGGGGAATAATGTTGCAGGTGATGTCTGTTATGCTGATTCATACGGATATGGCTATATACATAAGGAGGACCAACACTAGACATTTCACAAATGGTTTCTTCCAACATCCGTGGTATACAGCCAGTATTTATGATGAGCGGGTGCATATCTTGCTTTCTGAACTTCTTATTGGTTGGTGTTTTAAGTATTATCTAGAAATTATGACAGGAATATGACGTTTTGTTTTGAATGAACTAGTAGCGTATTGAAAGTGCTCTTTGAAATCCACATGATTCCTTCGATGTTGCTTCCCTTCCATCAAACCTGGAGTGAAAATCAGAAACGCAAAAGAATATGTCCCAGTGAGCTGACATGTAACAAGAAGTGCAGCTTGGGAGGAATATAGAACTCTCCGTCTGCAATCCTGTAAACACTTGTCTGGGAGTAAGTCACACGGACTAAATGGGGTTTCCTTCTGAGTTGACATGCCTAGGTTTCCACAGTTGTAGTACCTAGAAGAGAAAGAAACATTTTTTTTTTAGATACCACAGAGTCATAGTAGACTGCCTTATACCTGGTCACACTATTTGTCCATCTAGGTTTTCCAGGGTCCCCGGTGGGCATCTTTCCCATCTTTTAGGGCCTTCAACAGCCTCTTCTACTGAGTTTTGAGAGGAAACACGTAGCAGCTATAGAATATCACATCACCTAGGTTCATTTGAACGATGTTTTTCTCATGTAGTGCTTAAAAGCGGCGGTTGCCTCCCCTGGAATCCTAAACTAGAAGTTCAGAGTGATTCCTGAGACTACACTTATTGAGAGTAGCCACCCAACTTCAAGTCTCTGCTCTTTCCTGCCTTTTCTGGCCTTGCTGGCCTTTAGTTTCAATTGGCTCCCACGAAACCATTCAGCCACAGCCTCCAAGCATCTGGTCAGTGTGTCCGGGGTTGGTGTGGCCATCCATCAGCAGATAGAGCTGAGTGTCATCAGCATATTGGTGACAACCCAGCCCAAAGCTCCGGACAATCTGGGCAAGGGGGCGCATAAAGATGTTTTAAAGCATCGAGGAGAGGATTGCACCCTGCAGGACTCCACGCACCAAGGAATGGCGTGACGACATCTCCCTCCCTACCGCCACCCTCTGTCCCCGACCAGAAATAAAAGAGCACAGCCATTGTCGGGCTGTGCCCTGTATCCCCACGTCGGTGAGGCGGTGGTCCAGAAGATCATGATCGACCATATCAAAGGCTGCTGACAGATCTAAGAGATCTGTACAACTTGAGCAGGAAAAACTGGATCTAGGAAACTACATAGCAAAAGAAAATCCTCTATCAGACCTGTTAAAATCTGAGTTGATAACACAACATTGGACCTTTACAGAAAGTTATGATAGTGTGGGTCGAAAAGCATTCTGCTGTGCATGGCTTTCCCAATATTCTCCTTGGTTGGCATTCTCTGCTGATTTGAAAGGACCTCTATGTTGTGATTACATTTTATTTTCCCAGCCAAGCAGTAGGAGGGGTTCAGTCATATAAACACTGCAAACAGGCAAGAGAACTGTAGCTTACAAGTCATAGACCTTTTCTCCTCCAAATTATTTCTGTAGTCACCCATGGGCAAGCTAACAAGAAGCTGGGATATGTTGGAAAGCATGGCAAGAGTTCAAAAAGTGTCTCCTCTCTTGAACACATAACTAACGTAGTGGAGCAGGGAGAGAAAAGGAACTAGCAAGAGAAATGGAAAAACAGAACAAGCTTGACTTTGGGCAGAATTAAATTTGTAGGTTTTTAAAGAAGTTTATATTTTCTCATTTCCTTCTAGTAATGTAAGCGTGGAAAACTTTTGCATAAGGAAGACTCTTAGCTATAGGATCTTTTAACTTCGGCAATAAACAATAGACATTTCTACATAAGAAAAAGTTGCTAAGGACTGAATTATACTTCTGCTTTATTCTACATTTTTTTGCTTGATTCTCTCCCCTGTTCGTTTAGAGTTCAGTGGTGTCAATTATTATTTTTTAAGTGTTTTATCAAAATGTGTTGAGGGGTCAGGATAATCTCATAATGGTTCCTGCTTCTCTTAATAACCTGCTAAGGCATCACCCATCATATTTCTGCTAAGAAGTATTATGCACTGCCATTCCTCCTATTGATGCGCATCAGACATGTCCATGTTATTCCATATTCTGTCCATTCGAAAGAAAGGCTAAAGGAGACAAAGGGTACAAATCTAGTTAGGTACAGCTTCTAACACTTTCACTATCAATTGTCTTTTGCTAGTGCTGATCATCACCTCAATTATCTGGTGTCCAGCCTACCTGATAGGTTTTTGCAAACTATAACTCTTCTGTCGATGAGCATGGAATAATGACAGCTTGGGGCAAATGTCTAGAATACAAAAGAGATAACGCAAGGAATAATATGTGTGTTATGTGTGTGTTTAAATCAATCAAAGAGCTAATCGAATCTATTTCATGTTTTCTTTTAATACAGCACACATTCAGCAGGATAAATAAGATTCCCATCTGTCCTCTATCTCTTCTTTAAAAATAATAATTGTTCGTGCTACTTTTGCAGCCACAAAATCATGTTTCAGCTTAGCAACTTAAATAAGCAAAAGGCAAAACTGCAAAGGGCTGCAAAATGCAGCATTTTAATGTGTAGTTAGTAGATGCCCAAAGAATCAGACTTTATAAAACGGTTTAGCTTTGAAGATTATCTTTTTCTTCCTAAACATCTCAGTACAATGGCCATGAATCAATGGGGTAGCAAGGAGAATACAAATAAAGCAGCTCCATTTGTAAAGTTTAGCAGCACTTAGCTGCAAATAGTTTAAGTTGTATGATGTTATGCAATCATAGGAGAAAATGGATTTTAGTACAATAGTACAAATGGATTTTAGTGCAACATTCATTGAAATTTTGTCAATGTCATGCTCATAGGGTTAATTGACAAAGAATACATTACCAATACAGTAACAGCATTTAAATAAATTGAGGTTTCATTTACCATATCAATAATACAGCTCTTAAATAATATTTTTATTCTGTGTAAATCCCATCTATTCATCTCTGCTCTATAACAAATGACCATAATTACAGAGCTTCATTGGGAGGAAGGTCATTGGTAATCCTGTAATTTCTCATTGGTGTAAAGAGAGAAAACAGAACTGTTTGTGATGAATGCATTCAACCTTTTGCATACTTGGTTACTTTGGACCGTGCATTAAAATGCAGTAAGAAATTAAGTTCTCCTCTGATTCGGCATTTTTAATCTATAGCTGTTGATAGGTTATAGGGGAGGCTTTTAGGATGCTTGTGCTCATATTATAATGTGTGTGAGAGAGAGAGAGGGAGAGAGAGAGAGAGGGAGGGAGGGAGGGAGAGAGAGAGAGAGAGAGAGAGAGAGAGAGAGAGAGAAAGCGAGCGCACACTAATAGTGTTGGGCTAGGAGGTGGGAGAACAGGGTTCATATCCCCACTTAACCATGAATCTCACTGGGGAACCTTGGATCAGACATTCTTTCTTAGCTAAACCATGTATGCCACCTTGAGTACTTTAGAGCAGGCACATCCAACTCCCAAGAGACTGCAATCTACTTCCACTATAAAAGAAACTGGCAGTGATCTACCCAAGATGGTGGCTAACTGCCCAAAGTTGTGGGCAGGGGGAGGTAGGCAAAGTTGTTGAGCTTTTTGGTGGGGAGAAGTCACAATTTTTTTAATTTCTTAGGGGGGGGAAGTGATCACTTTCTGTCATCCTGTGTTAAGAGCAGTAGACTCATAATCTGGTGAACCGGGTTCGTGTCTCCGCTCCTCCACATGCAGCTGCTGAGTGACCTTGGGGTAGTCACACTTCTTTGAAGTCTCTCAGCCCCACTCATCTCAAAGAGCATTTGTTGTGAGGAAGGGAAAGGAGAATGCTAGCCACTTTGAGACCCCTTAGGGTAGTGATAAAGCGGGATATCAAATCCAAATTCTTCTTCTTCTTCTCTTCTACATGGGACAGCCCGGTGATCTACCAGTAAATCATGATCTACCCATTGGACATCCCTGCCTTAGAGGAAAGGTGGACTATAAAAGCAATAATGAATAAACAAAGAAGCAAGCTAGGATGTAAAGGACCATCAAAGCAGTTGTGAACCCAAGGAGCTTTAGGCACCAAGCACCAATCCAAATTAGCAGACCCTCCATAATTCTCTCCAGGCATCCTGAATTAGTTCATAAACACATGGGGAGGGAGTAGCTCTGTGGACAAGGATGTTAGCTCCACCCCTTCAATGTTCTTGTCACTCTCCAGAGGTTGGAGCGTAACTGAAGGCTCTTAATATACTTTAGAACCCTGATTTTATGGGGTTCTAAAATACATGGAGAGTCTCTGTGGCGTTCGTACAGGGCCCCCGGTCATTCCACGGACTATTGCCCCTGCACCACCATGGCTTATCTCTTCCACTGCCACCAACCAGGTTTCCCCAGTAATATATTCAGATTCAGTCAGGTTGTAACGCATTAACAAAGATTCCAGTTTATTGTGAATGCAAACAAGTTTTAAATACTTTGAAACACTGTACTCCGGTTCACTCTCTCTGTCTCCCCTCTGTCTTTAACTCACTCTGACTCCTATGCCTCCTACCCACAAGAAACCAACTGAACTCACTGCCAAAACCCCTGTGTTGAGCCTTAAACACAGTTAGACTCCGCCCCTGGGCTTTCTTATTGGTCAGCCTATTAACCCTTTCTCTCCCTCCCCCAGTACGACATCTCCATAATGAGTGGGCAAACGCCACAGTCTCCATGAGTATAGGGAAGACTCTCCACTTCAGACAGTTATCTTCTGCCTCATGCAGGGAGACAGAGACAGTGAGAGGTGGTGGTGGAGCTTGCGCACTTTTCCCTCCTGCCCTCCTGGTGTATTCATTTACCCCCTAGAACAGAAGTCATAAACTCACCTCTCGTGGGAAATGGCTTCTGAAACTGAAGGGTGTGTAAAAAGCTGTTTGTGGCACAACACTGGGGTTTTGCTGCCATTTTTCAAACAGTCCATTTTTGTTTGTTTGTTTTAATAAAGTGGATTTATCGAGCTAGAGCAACGGAGCCCTTTAATGCAATTTATTTGCACATATCTAAGCTTCTGATAGGCACTTGAGTCCCTCTTGCAAAATGCTGACAGTCTGGAGGCTCCCACATCCTCCTTATGCTTTGGGCACCTGCTCCACTATAGTAGATATTAGTAAATTAAGTCCTGAACCTCACACACTCCCAGCATTCTATAAAGGTAAAGGGACCCCTGACAATTAAGTCCAGTTGCGAACAACTGGGGTTGCGGCGCTCATCTCGCTTTATTGGGTGAGGGAGCTGGCGTTTGTCTGCAGACAGTTTTTCCTGGTCATATGGCCAGCATGACTAAGCCGCTTCTGGTGAAACCAGAGCAGTGCACAGAAATGCCGTTTACCTTCCTGCCGGAGTGTTACCTATTTATCTACTTGCACTTTTTGAGGTGCTTTCGAACTGCTAGGTTGGCAGGAGCAGGGACCAAGCAACGGGAGCTTACCCTGTCATGGGGATTCGAACTGCCAACCTTATGATCGGCAAGCCCAAGCAGCACAGTGGTTTAACCCACAGCGCCACCCACGTCCCTCCAACATTCTGTAGACACACATAGGTAAATATGCCTTCTAGCAGGATACAGGCAAGGCCCATATCTGCAGGAGTGAACTCAATACATCCCCTGAAAGGCAAGAGAAAAGTAGAATGAGCCACATCTTAAATATAGGAGGATAAGCCAAATACCACAAACACGCCATTGTATAATTACTATTGCTGATGGACTGGAAAGGTTTCTGGAAGGAGGGAGTGTCTTCTAATGAAGTTTAGCTTTAATCCCATTATTTATAATAAAGTGTGATCAGTTTCTGTGGAAATTCTGGAGGTCTAGTTCAACTTCTGATTAGATTTCAGTTGTCTTTGAAGACCAGAGATCCTATGAAAGGAACTTAATTTAGCAAGCTTTTGGTCAACTAATCCATGCTTCCGGGAACAAGTTTGAGTTTTGAAGAAGGGCAATTTGGTAGCTGTCTTAACATAAATCTAATGCAAGTCTGTTGCTGTCTTAGGGGAATGAGCCCCTCAGCATTCACCAAGACATGCTTCAAGGAGACTCTACTCTTAATCCAATTTACTCAGCTGAAGAAGTCCCACTGCTTCAGCTTGCCAACAAATTAAAATCCAGCTTCATAAAAACACCTTGAATTTGGAAGGTATTGGCTGGCCCGCTAGACTTGAAACTTCATTTATTCTGGCTAACTTCTCAATTATCTTCCCAGCAGTGGAGATGTGTAAAAGTGCAAAAATCAATATGATTCTATTCCCTTTCTATTGGAAAGGGAAAAATTAATGAGATAGGACACTCTCTTAATCAGAAATAAATGTTTTAATTCAGATAATGACATAGTTTTCCCTTGCTGGAGGATGACAAATGCCGGGCTTCACCCCCAGCAGAAGCAGTTTCAATTTTATTGTAAATATAAAAGGTATTGATCGAGGAGATGTACAAACCCTATTGCTTACAAAAGCCATTCAGGGAGACTGGGAAAACTATTAAGCACTGGGTCAGAAATCAATAAACAAGACTGAAATGTAGCAGAGGTCGCCCCAGGCTTTGTGGCATCTTAGCAAGCCAAGTGGCAGAAATAGTGACAGAAATGTCTCTTGTGGAGCAATGTTAGGGATGAAGGGGTCAGGTGCTTAATCTCTTCGGAGCTTTGACAGGTACAAGGAACGAACTAATGTAGCCTGTCTTGCTTCCCCTTTGATTTGAATACATACTGATTCAGCTGAGAACTGGCTGCAATTAGCACCTTTGTCTCAACCTGCAAAAACATTTAAAATATTTTCAGAAGGGGTGAGGGAGAAATGAAGGGGGAGGCGACCCATACACTCATACATATTTGGTTCTAATTTCCCTGCTTTTCTTTCTGTTTCAATATGGAAATCCAAATGAATGGTCTGGAATGCAAACCTGAACGATAAAATTTGCACTTTATTATTTTTATTAATTTCCCCAGAAATAATAATATGAACTTTTTATTAAAGGGGAGGGGTAAAGGAAAAGGTAAAAGGACCCCTGACCATTAGGTCCAGTCATGGATGACTCTGGGGTTGTGGTGCTCATCTCACTTTATTGGCCGAGGGAGCCGTTTACCTTCCTGCCGGAGCGGTACCTATTTATCTACTTGCACTTTGACGTGCTTTCGAACTGCTACGTTGGCAGGAGCTGGGACCAAGCAACGGGAGCTCACCCTATCGCAGGGATTTGAACCGCCAACCTTCTGATCGGCAAGCCCTAGGCACTGTGGTTTAACCCACAGTGCCACCCGCATAGTACAAAGTTACTTAAATGGGAGATGCAGTGTATGAACTAACAATTAGAATGCTCAACTTGAACCTGAGAAATCAGGGTTACAAGAGGGATATGTGAAAAAAGTTGCAGTGCGAAATTCACATGATTCCAGCCACTCCACCCCTTTCTCCCTCCTTCAGTTTTTGGTCCAGATCCCCAACAGCTGAGCAGCATTCTCTGGCCACTGACTACGCTCAGCCCTTGCCGAACTGTTTTAGTGGTTCCTGCCCTTAAAGTTTTCCCCTAAAGATTCTTTGTACTTCTGCAAACCTCAGGATTCCTCCTGAGCTGGCAGTTATCCCCCTGTTATGGGTGGGTGGTGCCTTTTTGGCAACATAAGCAGTCAGGATATCAGAAATAGAGGAAATGATAATCCCTGATCACCCATAAACTCCATAGGTTCCTAGTCATGCTTACAACCAAATCTTTATACAGTGGTACCTCGGGTTAAGTACTTAATTCGTTCCGGAGGTCTGTACTTAACCTGAAACTGTTCTTAACCTGAAGCACCACTTTAGCTAATGGGGCCTCCTGCTGCTGCCGCTGCGCCGCTGGAGCCTAATTTCTGTTCTTATCCTGAAGCAAAGTTCTTAACCTGAAGCACTATTTCTGGGTTAGCAGAGTCTGTAACCTGAAGCGTATGTAACCTGAAGCGTATGTAACCCAAGGTACCACTGTGTTGACAACAATTCTGCACTGTAAACCACTGTTACTCACATTGTAAAAGGCAAAGGTAAAAGACCCCTGGACGGTTAAGTCCAGTCAAAGGTGACTGTGGGGTGTGGTGCTCATCTCACTTCAGGCTGAGTTAGCCAGCGTTTGTCCACAGACAGTTTTCTGGGTAATGTGGCCAGCATGACTAAACCGCTTCTGGTGCAACAGGACACCATGACGGAAACCAGAGTGCACAGAAACGCCATTTACCTTCCCGCAGTAGCAGCACCTATTTACCTGTTTGCACTGGTGTGCTTTAGAACTGCCAGGTTGGCAGAAGCTGGGACAGAGCAACGGGAGCTCACCTCATCGTGCGGATTCAATCTGCTGACCTTCTGATCAGCAAACCCAAGAGGACCAATGGTTTAGACCACAGCGCCACCCACTCCCTATCTCGTTGTACAAATAAATCCAAGCTTTGAGTAATTCTCCCACAAATGCTCATCAGTCTCTGAATTTAACACGCCTCATATGTGTGGAACTCCCACCATATATCAAGCACTACAGACAGAAATTCCCTATAATTTTGCACAAATGTAATGCTTTTCAGTTTAGGCAAGCCATATGCCCAACCACAAGCCATCAAGTGATATCATCAGTCACCAGCTACAGAGTGATTAAGAGGACCAAATGCCTCCCCATCTCTTGGCCAAGAGCCTATGTCCCATAACAGTTCTTATGATTAACCAGGGATGCTGTTCATAACACTAATGATGATGGTGTGGTGAATGAACCACAGGGTAGTCAAGATTGGAAGGTTCAGAAACTCAAGCAAGACCAATGTTCATAAAAACATACAAAAACTTAATTGAAACAAAACTCTGTAAAGAGGAAAAGCTTCAAACAATTCCACAAATTAAGACTGCTCAGAGGCTAAAAAAATATCAAAACTATCTTATCTAGCTAGGAGTGCTGCTGCAACTGCCACCTCCACTGAGGATCCCCAGCCCACTCCACAACCAGGATTCTGCCACCCTAAGAACCACCGGAAGCACATGCAAAGATGGTGAAGGCTGTGGAAAACCTGATGGAATTTCAGTCAGAATTGACAAATGCTGGTGGAAAGCCCATAGTCGTTGACTTCTCTAGCCAGCTGACTGAAACACTTACGCATAAATCTTAGCAGGCTGAGGGACAAAGCAAAATACCTTCTAAGGTCTAAACAGGCACTGACTGTCCATGCTGAGAGCTCCTTATGTTCACCCCAACCCAGGATTTAAGGGAACGCTGACTATGGGCGTCCACCGCTTCCATCCAACAAAATCAGCACCTGCTCCCATCACGTGTCTTTGAATACCTTTTGACACTGGCCTTGTAGTCTTAATGAGAGGCGTGTATGTTTAGGGTCATTATTCCAGGAATTCTAACCAATTCTCACGCAACCAGCAAGCTAATATTAAAGGGACTATATCACCACAGATGGTCAACATATGCACATGAGTGATTTTGTTGATCTGGTGTTAATATCAAGAATTGTTATGGGGCACATCCCCACATCTTTGGGATGATGAGGAACTCCCATCATCACTGGCCATTGGCCATTCTGACTAGGGCTAATGGGAGTTAGAATCTATATACAATCTCTATACACAGCTTCTTCATCCCTGCTTTAGGCAATGCAGGGCCTGTGCAACTTAGAGCTTTGTAGGGAACAAAATTAGAAGTTCTATATTCTTATTAAAGAACTGGAATGATAGTTCCCTCATTAACATTCAGAGATAACGATCATTCCAATTCTTTAATAAATGTGTCCTGCTTCTGAAGTTATATGTGCATATAAAAATTAAATCCACTTTCCTGTACCAGTCACTCCCAAACAACGCTGAGCCAATCACCTTAAATCCACAATCAGGTGAAACCAGCACATAAATGCACAAAAACATTGACCTGCTCCTTACAAATTTACAGTTCCTACCTGACAGAGAGTCTCACAAACGGGGGCGGGGGGGGCGGGGGGAGAGAGACTATGTAAGCTGCGGGGGAACCTGAGCAGGAAGGTGGAGTCTGATTTGGGGTGGGGGTTGGTGAACAAGACATTGATTTGAACGGCTTAAAACGGAGTATTGAAACTTTTAACAACATAATCCCAGCAGCAGAGACACAGCAAAAAATATATAGATAATGCTGCAACTGTGCCTTCTGTTCCTGAAAAATGCGGCTTCCCCCTTGACATGGATATGATTATAAGATTGGTTAGGGTCAGGTAACTCATCAGTAGGTGAAGTGTTCAGCTGCTGAGGATTTCCGTTTCATCTCACCTCAGATATTATGTCAGTTCCATGTCATTTCCATCACTGGGAATGATTTGAGGACTCGCTGTGTCCCCTGTTATTGCGGTCACTTGACCTCAGATGTAACTTCTGTTTAATACCATCATTTTAACAAAGTCTAGGAGTTGTGCGCTCACACCGCCAGCACTTGACCCCTTAGCTGCCTGACACATGCCAATTGGCTGTGGCGTGAGGACTTCACTGCCCCCTCCGTTCCCAACAAATGAGAGTTAAGGCCTCAATGAATGGATTCTCATTTGAAATTATATTTTTTCATTGCCACAAGCATTCTTTAAAATTGAATCCCTCTGCTTTTTATACATTGTGTTCATCAGTAATAGTATTTCTTTTCCCTCTCCACTCGCCTTTTTTGAGCCAGGAGTTTAGAAATGGCTTTTTTGGTCTTAAGGATCAATGTTCAACCCATTCGCATGTGAATCGCAAATATATTTCTGCTCAGGAAGAAAAGGCTGAAATGCTTTTGTCCTGTGCAAGATGAGAGATCTTCTAGGACAGCTGAAAACACAATGTTGCTCTTATATAAAGTATGTATCTGGATTTGAAAAGGTCAGTCAGGGAGAGCTTTTGAGAAAGGTAGCATGGTTTCTTCTTTTAATCAAAGCAAGGGGTGCCTGAATTTTAAGTCGTTTGTAGGTATTTCAGACCAAACATTTGTTATACATGGACACTGCCTGTCCAAAAAGTATTGGTAATTTTAAAAAAGAAGCATGGGCGGTATCTCATTGGTGTCATTTTGCTGACAGAAGATACCCATGCCAATTTCAGCTTCCCATTTTTGCAATCTTAAGTCCAGTTCTCCACATTTCCACAATGAATTGAGATTTTTTAAGCAGTCCTCATGAAATTCCAGTAGCATTTTATAGGGCAAATTTATCCTAGTACACACATTTTTTGTGTGCAGTTTTGCCAAGCAATTTCACCCAACACAATGCTTTTTTTTGTATGTTATTTTCACTAATGGATGCAGTGGTGTGGACACTTTACCCTAATATATAAGTTGTTTGTATAAGCAACTTGGTTGAGGAGCAGCAAAAAGCAACAATTCAGTGGGATTCAAGCCCATAAAACAGGGCCCAGTCTTATGGGCCAGGGAAAGTCTCGACAAAAAGATAGGGCTTAACATGTGGCAGAGAGAAGGACAATCCACAGAATGGGCAACTGCAGAAAATGCCTGTTTTCTGGCCACCCCCTATGCCTATGGTATTCTGTTCGGTGTTGTGCCACAAGAAGAATTTCCCCAGATAATATTTGTGATCAGAGGCAGGCAATCTTTCAGATAACCTTTTCTTATATCTTTGGGACTTTATGTCTAATAACAAGACCTGGAACATGGCCTGGTAATTAACTGGTAGCCACTGCAGTTCCCTCAGCCTTCTCTATAGGTGACCACTCATCACATCTAATTAGGTGTAGGCACTTGTTGAAGAGCCTCAGGATATTTTCAAGTCCAGGTAGGTATATAATTTTATTTATTTTACTTATTAAATTTATATACCATCCTTCATCTGTACATCTCAGGGTATTCACACACACACACACACACAAAAAAAAACAAGATAAAAACACAAGGTAAGACCTTCATCTGTCCCAGCTGCAACAAAACATGTTGTAACTGTAACAAAACATGAGCCCCTTATCGGTCTCTGTTGCCACAGCAGACGCTGCAACCGTCCAACAGCTTGATCTCAGTCCCAAAGGTGCCCTCCTCCATTGTCTCCTAAGACAGGCAGATGCTAACTATAAGGGAGGATGTATTGCTATCAGTAACCTGTGTGTATTCATACACACTAATGGTTTGTTGTTTTCGGTTTAGCAGCCATGGCCAGAGTATCTAAACAAAGTGGGCCAGTTAATAAGATGGCAATTTGTATCAGATAAAGAAAAAGAGCGATATCTGATGTCAGTCATACTCAGAGTAGACCCATTAAAATCAGTTGACTTAAGTAACAAATCCATTTATTTCAGTGGGTTCACCCCAAGTATGACATAGGCGGCATCACCTAATTGTGATGATGTTCTTGTTGTGATGCTAACTCAGCCAGTGAAAGTAAACTCTCCTGGCCATTAATAATGTAGGTAAGAGCCAGGTTTCTAGATTTGCCTATAAAAGTCTTAGTAACAATATGAAACATAATATTTTAAATTAGGGTACTGATTAAATGGATACTGTTTTGCTGCCTGTCTCAAGGCCAGATGGAAAGATTGGTTTCAATATACGGAGACCTATGTAGCAGTTAGGGACGCGCTGTGGGTTAAACCACAGAGCCTAGGACTTGCCGATCAGAAGGTCGGTGGTTCGAATCCCTGCGACGGGGTGAGCTCCCGTTGCTTGGTCCCTGCTCCTGCCAACCTAGCAGTTCGAAAGCACATCAAAGTGCAAGTAGATAAATAGGTACCACTCCGGTGGGAAGGTACACGGCGTTTCGTGCACTGTTCTGGTTTGCCAGAAGCGGCTTAGTCATGCTGGCCACATGACCCAGAAGCTGTACGCCAGCTCCCTCGGCCAATAAAGCGAGATGAGCGCTGCAACCCCAGAGTCGGCCACGACTGGACCTAATAGTCAGGGGTCTCTTTACCTTTACTATGTAGCAGTTATTTTCCACCTTGGGAAGATAGAGAGACCAGTTAGAATAAGTAAATCTCCTTTCTTTATAGGATGAGTATCATACATTCATACGCACAACATACATTTAAAACCCTCTTATACCACTTTAATAGTCATGGCTTTCCACAAAGAATGCTTGGAAATATAGCGCTGGGAATTGTAGCTATGTGAGGAGTCTCCTAACAACTCTCTGAGCCCTTAACAGACTACAGTTCCCAGGATCCTTGGAGGGGAAGCCATGATTGTTAAAGCGGAATAGGAGCACTGTAAATGTATGGTGTGGATGTGACCCAAATATGTGTTCAGCCAGAGAAGGCTTAAGACACTCACAGAATATCTGATCAGTGAAAGTAAAACCACACTGCAGGTAAGCTATGCAATAAGTAAGTTACTCCAGGTGGGGTATTTATTTCAACACTTATCCATTCCAATTCTTCTTAATACATTCCCATCCATAATTGTGACACTTGTTCTTGTTTTCATTCGTCAATACTATTCATATATTCTCATTATGTCAGGCTGACCTCAGCCTACTTGCAGAGATCTGTTTAATGTACTCCCTGTAGAATGGACTTAGATAATTGAGGTCAGAGGCCTGTTTACTCAGGTTCAGCCAAAGAAGCAATGTAGGACTCAACTGCCTGAGCCAAGATTTACTTGAATGATGTAACATAGGTAGGGATGCCGGAAAATTCCAATGAAAGTTGCCAGTGTTTGTTTATTCATCCTATGTCTGGAACAGCAGTGAATCCAACAATATGTAATTTTGCCATAGCAGACAGAGAGACAAATAATATTGGTTTTGACAGAAGACAAACTGCAGCAGAAGGGAAACAGTGTTGCATGAGATGCCTACAGGGCAGAATGGAAAACTATGCCTTCTTACATTCCTAAACTGAGCTAGGCCATAAATCGTCAGAGAGATATGTCTAGGTAGCATGAAGTACACCCAGAAGCTGCTAGGGTTGAAAGGAGTTGGAGTCAAATAACATCGGGGGGGGGGGCAAAGGCTTTACTTATATATCTGGTTTAGGCACAGGAGTGATTCTCTGATGGATCTCACCTTTCAAAGGTGTGTCCAACCTTCTTACAGTGATTCTGAGACACTTATCTTTAATTTCCCTAACAACGGATGTGGCTGGCATGCTAGATCATTGACTATTAAAGAATTATAAACTCTTGAGAAGCCCTTCTCTTATCCTTTTCTTTTTCCATACCACAGACTCCTTCACAATAGTCAAATTATAATCCTGTGATGTTTCCAGGATGTGTGTAGTGGGGTGGGGTGGGGAGTCATACTAGACACTAACTGTGTTTTGTATCCCTCCAAAGATGTTTTCTTCCTTCACAAATTCCAGCCAAGGTACATTAACTTCTTAAACTATTATTTACTTCCCTTTATATCAGACACTCTCCTTAAACCATTCTAAACATGGATTGTGGCTAATCTTGAAAGATCTGAGAGCACAATGCAAATTGCTATCATAGCTTATCCTATACAGTGCTTAACATTTCATAATCTATTTCTCTGGAAATAAACCACCTCTGGAGATACAAACAGAAGATTCAGGACAGCTCTCATAACTGTACTTGAGTTGTAAACCTAATACTGTGAGTCTTGGAATATCTTTTAAGAGGTGTCAGAGGATAGCCATAATAGAATCATGTCTAGATTAGGGAAAGAAGACATAAGTTTGAAAGGACCACATCCTGTGCAGCTCACCCTACCAATCAATGTAAATGTAAAGGGCTTTGTCATGACTGAGGTTGCCATTGCTATCTCTGAAACATTTTTTAACTTGTTGTATCATACAGATTACCCATAGGATGGTTGTCGGAGCAAAGCCAAACAGTCTTTAAACAAGGTTTATGATACTCTAAGGAGGACATCCAAACTGGACCTGAAACAGGAATGTTCACATTTGTCAAGGTAGTTTTCTGAATTTTCTCTCAAACTAACTTATATTTTGTGTGAAAAGTCTTTTGGGAAAGTGCAGCACACATCAAGCACACCAACTCTAGGGGGGTGAGGTGTTTTCAATATTTGTTAGAAGGGGCCTGGGCCTTCTCAGTGTTGAGGGGACCCATCACATCCTGCACATGAATGACGCTGCATGTGTCACAGCTTCAGATCTTATGAAGGCCCTTTCCTAGTCATCCTAGGTCCCGTGCCACCTGTGAAAGGGAGATCCAGCCCAATATATTATTATATTCCCATATAACATTCCCATATAATACACAACAATCCTTAAAAGCAGAGCCTATGCAAACAGTCTACATAAACAATGGTGCAATGTACAAGCATGGATTGATCAGCAGCTAGTCATGGTCAAGGTATCTTTACAGGTCACCTCTGTGCTATGGCTGCCTCCCACTGCCTCCCCAATCCTAGACAGCTGCTATTGTAAGTCATCTCAGCAAACACTGAACCACAGCGCTGTCCATTGCAAACTAATTATCTCCCCATTTCTGCCTATTTTCTTTGCCTGCTGCTTCACTTGACTTCCAGTTCCCTTCTCCAAGACCAGTTATATTGACAACCTGTTGGCTAGCCCAGGAGACTAGCTCCATCCACTTCAGCTGACTACAGCTCACCTCATTCACATACAGAGAAATCCCTGTCCATTCCAAACCAGCCTCTTTCTCTGCCTAGTCTTCTTACTGGTTAAACGTCAGGAATGAGTGTAAAACTTTTATAATGTTATGTGCCTCATAAAACATTTTGAGCTTAAATCCTTGTGATTTTAACCACTTTTATGTTCTATCATATGGCATTAGGCCCATTTATAACAACAACAACAACAACAACAACAACAACAACAACAACAACAACAACTGATATAAATGGTTTAAGGGGTACCCAAACTTTTTTCAAAGAGGGCTAGATTTGATGAAGTGAACATGCTGAGCTTTTTTTAGGATTTTACCCCAGGACATATACTCCCAGGGGGGCTGGATTAAATCAACCAGCGGGCCAGATTAGGCCCCCAAAACGGACTTTGGACATGCCTGGTTAATATTTCCAAAGTGGTGGACTATTTGTTGCAGCAAAAACAAGCGATTTAAGTATTTGTTAGGATATATGTGAGGTCATCTCCTCTACATAGATAGACGAATTCATTTTATGTAATACATTTGCACTTTACCACCCCCTTGGAAAATATCTTAATGATTCAATACGTTAATAACAACAAACACCTTTTTCCTAAATCTGATATTTTTAGCTTTCTGTGTTTTATTCATGCTTGTTTTATTTTTTGTGAGAGTCCCTGAGTTCTGGGAGAAAGGCGGAAATATAAATTAATATATTATTATTATTATTATTATTATTATTATTATTATTATTATACATGAAGATTCTGATCTGGTATATTTTTGTTTATATGGATGCCTAAAACCAGTGATGCAGCTCACTAGAGGGATGATTATTCAACAATCCAAAGGTTGCAAAATTGAAATATTTGTATTTATACAATGGCATATTTTCCCCTGGCCTGGATTTGAAGACTTATTTGTCACAGTTTGCTATTCTATGGGATAGTCAAGTCTTCTGTGGGATAGCTGTGGTGTGAGCCTAATTTTTTATATTCTGTATCTTTTTTCCAAAAAATAAAATTCTATATGCTGCAACTTGCCGGCCCCTGCTTTTTGCAAATCAATGTCCCTGTTTCATCTTTATCTTTACGTTTTAGGGAAGAACGAAAAGAAAGTGAGGAGAAGTGGCATCTTTTCCATGTCTTCAGAAGACTTTCCTCTTTCAATCCCAGCCGACTGAGCTGCAACATGCAGGGTCAGCCGGGATAAATAGTTGGAGGGTGGACCTGAGTGAAGTCTGCTTCATCCAAGTCCGCTCCGCCAACCCCACCCCCTAGGCTGCTGCGGATTGGCCAGTTTGAATCTAAGGTTTCGCGGGAACCCGTGAGCCTCCACAGCAGCCGAGGGGGCGCGGCAACGGTTCTAAAATGGTGCAGCGCAGCAGCGTGATTGGTGGAGGCGCTGTGTCGAGCCACAACCGCTGCTCACCTCAGAGTCCACTAAGCAGCCATTCCATGCCTTCTGAAAACTTTCCTTTTTCAACAAGACCTTTGACTGGAGATCTGCATTCCACTCTGCATCTTTATTGGAACTATTTTAACTGTTTTTATATGTGGAATTGTTTTTACACTTGCTTTATGGTTGTAACTAACCGTATATTTTGTCTTGACCTTCAATGGGACCTTGCGGTGAAGAGAAGAGTGGGTAAAATAAAGTAAAAAATAGGTTCTGTAAGCAAGTGTCTGATTAGACAGAGGCCTGAGTGACATTTACTGCCTTTTTGACAACGGAAACCTTTTTAAAAATCTAACACAGCCATGAGAAAAATGAATGAAACAATTTAACTAGTTAAAATCGAAAGTTAGCAGCCTTAACTAAATTAAGAGTTAAATATTTCCACTTTCAACTAGTTAAAAGATAAGTTTAAAAAGAGCAAGGCTGTAGCCCTCATCCCATTTAACTGGAAGTAAGCTTTATTAAGTTCAATGGGATTTATGTCTGAATAGACGTGGTTAGGATTGCGCTGTAGCTAGTTAGAAGTTAAGTGGATATGTGAGAAACGTGAGAAATATAATTAATTGCCTATTTTCAGCTAGGCAGCTAAGGGACAAGAATACACATACATATGAATATTGAATACTCACCAATTCAGTATACTTTTTAGGTCAGGTCTACACACCATACATTTAGGGCACCTGGCTTCCCCAAAGGTAACATCATGGGAACTGTAGTTTAGTAAGGGTGCTGGGAATTGTAGCTCAGTGAGGGGTAAACTACAGTTCCCATAATTCTTTTGGGAAAGCCATGTGCTTTAAATGTATGGGACGGACATGACCTAAGACAGACTACACACACACAACTTTCACCGGCAGATTAATCCACTAAATCAGATGTGGGAAACTTCCAACTCATGGGCCCAGTTAGATCTGGCATTGATCCCAGTTTAGCTGTTTTCCCCAAGCCACCCCCACCTTCCCCACCCCATACATCAGCTTTAGTTCATGAGTGGTGGGATCAATTTGAATTAGCAAATAAATGGTAAAGATTGTAATCATCCTGATAAAAAGCATCTTTAAGGCACCATCAGTCCATGGGTACAGATGAGTGTCTGTCCACCAGATAATTCACATCAAATAACCACATTCAGTAACAACTAGTTACTGTTTTACATGCTTCTTTCACTGTACCAATAAGTTTTCTAAAGAGCAAATGTAAGGAGACCAAGGTGGAATATATACACATAATAAAAAATGCTGTGAAAATGCTTTAAAAATAAAAACGTTTTGAAAAATACATCAAATTTTGCATAGCTCACTGTCGCAATCTATTGTCACAT
This sequence comes from Podarcis liolepis, assembly GCF_965112155.1. Lineage (NCBI taxonomy): Eukaryota > Metazoa > Chordata > Lepidosauria > Squamata > Lacertidae > Podarcis > Podarcis liolepis. The sequence goes on from NC_139559.1 coordinate 61,297,105, forward strand.
TTGTATAATGCACTTTACAACACATTTAAAATGTTTTATTTGCAACTGTATAGGTGAGTCCCAAATCAGTGCCTTATCAGTACCAGACATTTCTCTTCATGTGGGAATTTAGTGTCCTCTGCTATTAAGTTGTGTGTAGTCAGCCCCAAATGGAGGAAGCCCTTGACTCTCTTACACCAGGGAAGAGGATAAATGATGCACACGTCTGCCAGCAGGAGGCAGTCTTCCAATGAGTATTTTTCATCGCAATGGAGGGCACCAAGTGGAGAACCATTTGCTGCCAGCCCACTAAGATTAACTGTGCAAAACATTGCCAGGGAAGAGTAGCCCCACTTTCCAGTTCATTCCAAACCATCCTTTCCTATTCCAAAAAAACAGCGACCAGCCATGGCCATGCCACACATTATGTACCACAAATCTACATTTGCCACCAAGGGTATGCCCCACAGCCTGCCCCACCTCTCGGATGAATGCATTTTCAAATTCTTATACTCAGGCTTTACATTTTTATGTGTACACTTAAAAAAACACAACTTAGGTTAAGACCTAAAAATAACGTAATGTGGGAATGCAATTATCCAAGACAAACATATTATATGCTCTTTACATCATTAGCTCCCAAATGACATGAAATAACATTCCTTTGCCACCCTGGCTTTCTGGAGTGGAAGGCTTTT